>NW_010550642.1:32313-50361 GCF_000687285.1 Phaethon lepturus | reverse complement strand
AAAGAGTGTGATCAGGGAAACAAAGTATTTACGAATAATGCAAAATTTTTAAGATTTTTAGATTAAGGGAGGGATAAAAGAACCACAAAACTCAAAAAAACGGCCTTACAGAAAAATTGCAAGTGGAATGGAAAATCTGTGACTTAAAAGAAGTTTATTTTGAGTCATCTCAAATTTTTGCAGTAGAAGAACTTGATCAAAACAAATATGGCCATAATGAATGTTTTTTATTCAATAAAATAGCATTTTGGTGGGGTTTTTTTCACCAAAATGGGTAACTAGTTCTATTTCATACATAACATTATCAAAACATTTTTGCTTGAAGATTAATTCTTTAGATGCTTTTTAAGTAGTGACCCTTCCATTATTTTTGAGTTGAAAATATACTTTAAAAACACACGTGAGCTGAAATGAATCCCAGTCCATGTGGAAGTGGGTTGGTTTTGCATCAGATAACTAACTGCCTCTGGCAAGGGATCAGGAGAACGATGCTACGAGGGCGCACCGCTGTGCAGACCAAGCATGCGGTATCTCAAGCTGTATGAAGAGAGGGGAAAATTGTTTGGAAAATACTTTCATTACTAACTTCCGAAATGGCACTTTTAAGGGGACAACGGGAAGGAGCAGAAGTGTTCACATTAACAGCTTCAAAGGTGTTGCTGCGGAAGGAAGGGAGATGGGCTGGACAATTCCAGAATTTCCTTTTCCTTTGGGCTACCAAAGTGAGGGGGAGGAGGTCAGATGGAAGCGTGCTGTGCGTTGGCCAGTTGTGTATCCACCTCTTGTCTTCCAGCCATGGAGGCTGGCTGTGGGGTAGATGCGGTAGACTTTCACAGGATGCTGGCAAGAGCACCAGCCCACAGATGCTTTCCCAAATTTCCTATGTGTGTGATAAGGTCACGGTTTAGTCCGCTAGTTGTTTTTAATGCACACAGTAAGGTCTTTGCTCCTGACACCCGCGGTACTAGATGCAGTTGCCATTTATGTTTGTGCAGATACCCACTTCCCATGCCTTGAGTTACTGCAAAACTTTTCTTAACTTTGCTCTATATCTGAAACTTCTGGTAGCTCGTTATTGGATTCTTATACCTCTTTAGACCAGCATATATGCTTTTCCACAGTTATTGTTAAAATGATTGTGAAATGAAAAAAAAAAAAAAGATTCTGCAGCAGGAAAGAGGGATGAGATGTATTTCAGGCAGTGAGAAGGGATAGTTCAGTATTTGAAGCTTAAACTGAGGGACAAGATAATACGAAACACGATAAATGTGGAATAATTAAGGATTAAGGGGATTAACTTATTTATTTTATTTTTTAATTTTCTAATTTTTTTTAACCTAAACACTCTATGTGAACTTCAGCCCTCCTGGTAACTTCTGTTGGCAGCACGTTGCGTTTTTCATGTGATTATTTTATTTTTGTTCTTGGTAGAAACAGAAGTTCATTAGATCACACTGCAAGTATGCAGAAGTCTACAGGGCCTTGATCAGGATAGCCTGAAACCACAAATTATGCTTTTGTAATTCTTTATTGATCACAGTTACTGGTTTTAATGCTATGGTCACTATTTTAACATGACATTACGCTATGTAATTTTGGTAGGTTTAGTAACAGCTAGGTGTAAATGCTATAAATAGTTTTAATACCACCATCCATTTCCTTTCCTGAGTCCATTTTCTTTCCTTTAAGCTGAATGACCATATTAATTTTCACCTCACACATTCGAAGGAAGGGTTGCTGAGGCCTTTCTCTGAAGGATGACCCTTTTTGGAAAGCGGCTGTAGCCAAGGATGCGGAAGAGCCCTTTGAATTGCAAGGGAATGTGAGCCTATCAGCTGGGCAGCTGGCTGGCTGCCAGGAGCTCTGCTTACCAGGGCACGGGCTTTGTCATGTAAAGCCCCTCTCATCTTCTGTCCCGAAGGGTAGGGGTTGCCTTGGTTGTAGGCAAGGTTCAAAGGACACGGTACTGTTCATCCAGGGCAGGAGGGTGTGGGAGCCCAAGCCCCTTGGTCTCCCACGCTGCCCATCAGCAGGCTGAAGTCAAGGGGGACCTTCAGGCATGGCTCCCCTCTGGAAACCCTTGTGGGGTATAGCTAACAGAGGCAGGACAGTCGCAGTCAAAGCCACCGTATCTGCTGTTGTTCTAAGCGATAGTTAATCTAATGACAAACCACACGAGTTACATGAAGGACAACTTGGTGGACCAGTGGTCCACAGCCTGTTCCAGACCTGTGCTGGTGTATGTATAATTTGATAAGCAATCATATACGCAGAGTGGAGGAGAGAGAGCCCCTTTCAAAGCAGAGGCAGCTGAGGATGGCACCTGCCAAGCTTTGATCCCTACCTAAGCTTAATCTCTCTCCTTTCATCTGCAATTTGGGGATAATAAAACCAATACTTACCTGTTTTGTAAAGCTGATTGTGAGTATCAGCTGATGTTTTTTAACTAGCACTGTTGGGTAAAAAATAAAGGGTAGGCAGATAGAAGTATACATTCACGAATTAGAGCTTCTGGCCACAGTCTTCAAGAGTGATTAACACATTCCTCTCGTGTCCCCAAGGACCCTGCTGCAAACACGTAATGATGGCTCCAAGTTTTAAAGTATTAACTCATCACCCATAAATAAAATACATGGGAGTGTGATTTACCTGAACAAGAAATAATGTTTCCATCGCCTTGTGGGATACTAAAGCTGCATAGGGGTGACATTAATAAGTGATTTTTTGTTGGGGGTTAAAGATAGGACAGAGTATCAATAAGAGGGCAGAGAGTGAGATAACAGAAGGAAGAAGGTTGTTACATGTTAATGGGAACAGTGGTCCAGATAATGATCTACCCGTCTAATCATCAGTCTCATTTTCCCCTCCTTGGCTGGCTCCAAAAATCCTAAAAGCAAGTGTAGGTCACCTTGTTTAGTAGCTAGAAGGCAGAGAAATCTGGGGAGGTGGACTTGTGATGGGAAGAACACAAGGGGACAGCAAACTGAACGGTAAGGCCACACTGGGCCAGAGTCTTGTGGGGTGCTGGTTGTGCAGAGAGGTTTTTACTTACACACACGCTGGCATGGCACTTTGTCGTGCTGTCAGCAAGCCAAATAAAAGGTGTGCATGACTACTGCTGCTAATGGGAGGGCAGCTTTCCATTAGCAAATGAACCATAATGTCCCTGTAAAGCCACAGAATATGGTTATCATTGTCTAATAGAAGGATATGGAGCCTTTTAAAAGAAAAACAGCTAGGGTTTTTGAGACGGCTAGTTTTAAGCAGGCAACTTGTTTCTCTAACCTTGGCCTGCAGCTGTTTGCCAGTGTCATGCCTGGGGCTAGTGACTTAAGGAGAAACACAGCCAAAGTGCTGTGAGTATGCCGTGAGTTTGCAACCCCCAGGCTCACTGAGGAAGACTTCAGTGAGGGGTCGGGTCCAGCAGTGGAATGACTGCATTGTGCCCGGGGTCACCCATTGTGCTCTTCATTGCAGCTGGAGTCCTGTGTGATAGCTTGGGGGTCAGGGAATGGGCTGAGCAGGGGGAAGGACTGGCAGTGCCTTTGAAATCAAAGGGACAACTAATTTTTACACACTGTTGCAGTTTTAATCAACCTTCCTTGTCTATTGTCTGCTCCTTCTCAACTAACTTCAACCTTCTTATGATTAGATATCTATATAGACCGTCTCTGGAGACACCGAAGAGACAGAGGTAGCTCCAGATTCATGTCATTTCTACTAAACACTCAACTTAGGGGGGGATTATCCACTGGAGGCGCTTTAGGAGGTGAATATTAGACACAACTGCTATCTAACAACATGCTTATGGTTGCACTGGGTTTGGGTAACATTCAGTTTCTGAGGGATTTCAAGTATTTCTATTGCTCGTAAACCTAATTAAGCAAATCAAGATTCTGAAGGAAGTTGAGAGCCAGGAGACTTTCTCTGACTTTTGATTTTACATACCTCTTTCTATACCTTAGGTGCCCAAAATTTACAAATTCAGTACTTCCATGTATGACAATGAGGTGGGGAAATGCAGCAGCCCCTTTCTGGCTCAGACACTCCTGTGTAGAAAGAAATTCATGCCTTTATATAAAGTTTTGTCTACCAGTGCTCTGAAGCTTTTCCCACAATTCCTAGATTTATAGAAAATATTGTATGCCAAGCTGCCTCCCTCTGCAGGAACTTTAACAGGCTTTGTGGGGTGCTCGGACACTGCTGCGGATCTGCATCGGCAGCCCAGAGCCCAGCTGCAGACGCTCTGGAGCAGGAAAAGATGATGATGCTCGGTATGCATGGTGCACAGTGTGCTCAGAGCCCACTGGCATGCCCTGCCTCTGCCATTGCTACTGTTTCAGATTAACCCAAGGAATACTTTGTCCCATGTTTGGCGTAAATCTCCCTCTAACTGTGATAGCATCTTTGGGTAATGGTTGTAAATAAACAGAAGGACTCATCTTTCCCTTCCTCCCTTCTGTTTTTTTAAGCAGTGCGGGTATTTGGTAGTAAACTGTAATGAAAAGCATGATTGCACCATGATGGCAGACCTTTTGCCTAGAACATAGTCTTTGGATTTGCAACACAACCTACGCAAGTGCCATACTGTCGTCACTCTGAAGTAGAGATCAGTGCAGCTGTAGCTTCTTGGTGGCTGAGAAAGTGTCTGGGCAGCAGGCATGGACTGTCGTGGTTTAGCCCCGGCAGTGAGCTGGGCGATGAGGGGTGATCGGCATTGTCTGTGGGTTTTTCCTGCCAACTACCCTACGGCACTGTTCCTCTGATAATCCGTGTAGTCTTGGAAGTGTTCTCAAACTGGAGACGAAAGGAGGATCCCTTAAAAAATTGGTATCTAGACATAAAGCCTGAAAACAAAGTAGACTAGAAAAAAAAAGAAGGGTGCTGCATGAAAGAAGGTTGTTATGGTAGTGACTGTCTAACAAGTTGACCCAAATATATATATTTTAGAGGCAGGGTGTATTTAATGCAACCATTTGTGCCTCAGACTTGGTGTTTGCCAGCACTGTGACACTGAGGTGGGAAACTGAGGCCAGAACAGCAGGAAAGTTGCCAGAAACAAGGCAGGAAAGGAGCTTTAGCAGGAGAACCATCAGGAAAAAGCCAGATCTTAGATCTTGAGGAAGAAAAACTGCAAAATTTGTCTAATTAAGGAATGTAGAACTAGACCAGGTGAGCTAAGGACGTTGATTTGCACATCAGGAGAAAGGAGAAGAGGCCTCACAAAAATAAAATCAGGGATGCAGGATAAAAATCAGGACAGAAGCATGGGGAATGGGATTGGAAGAGCTCAAAGGGAGGTGTAGTGGTAAAGTCACATGCTTGGACAGGTCAAGGATGGCAAGAGCACAGGTCCTAATGTTCGAGTGAAAATTTGTATTACCTGTTGAAAGCTATTGCAATGGGGTGAAGGAGACTTGAAACTAGACAGGATAGACTCAAGCACAGAGTTGAAGGATCAGAATTCATAGCACCTTTATCAATCCTGGAAAAAACAAGGCTCAAAATACAATCGCCTAAGAAACTACTGTGAAACTGCTGCAGCTACAGTTAGCAGAACCTGACTCCCTCTTTTTAAAAGGTGGGTGGATGGATGGACAGACGGACGGACGGATGGACGGAGCGCTAGCAGGGTTTGGCTTTGGAACTCACTACCTTTGCTTCCTGCCATGCTCGTATTGGTCATGATGAAAAAATTGGCTTTCTCTTCAGCTGAAACCTTCATACACATTAATGTTTTTTAAATAATGGATTGTGCAGATCCTAATATGGGCACTAAAAACAAAGGCTATACAAATAAATACTGGGAAAGGGCCCACAGCTTCCTGAAGACTGATAGCCAGATTTCTTTCTGCATGCCTTTTGCATCCTGTTGACGATATGACACTTTTTCCCCAGTAATGTCCAAGACACATACTGCATTAATCAGATAATGTAACTTTCCATGATCTAGCTCTAAGAAATGTAATTTAACATTTTCCCCCCCTCCCTCTGACTCCCATTGACAACTGACTTTTTCCTAATGGTTTCTCCAAGCCGAGAAGTCTGGCAAAAGTTATTATATTGTTCTCAGAGCAATGTTTGTGGTGTGACTAATGTGCGATTAGCTACCTGAAGCTTAATTAAGGCCTTGCTCCTCCGAAAGCTTATCTGTAGTCCATACTGCACTTGAATCAGGTCTTGTGAAATCCAGTGGGAGTATGGACAACAGTACAGTTAAATCCACATATGTTTTAAGGATTTGGGTACCCAAGGGTAGTACCCAAAACCAGCCATACGCACAAACAGATGCACGTTCCTTTGGCTCTGCAATGACTGCATGGAAATCAATAGGCGTGTTGGATGTGTGGCACTAACATGAAAAAGAAACAAATATATTCTTGACTCCTGCAAAAATGCATTATTAATTCCCCCCTGCCTCATGTGGTGTGTTCCCCATACTGTAGTGCTGGTTTCATTAGATACAACTGAAGACAGCTTGTCCCTTTTGTTGTAGTTGCAGGTAGAACTTGATCAGGAATATCAAGACAAATTCAAAAGACTGCCTTTGGAAATTCTGGAGTTCGTACAGGAGGCCATGAAAGGGAAAATCAGCGAAGATGGAGACCACAGGTCTGCCCCCTCTTCCCTGGCATCTGACAGTGGAAAATCAAACCATAAACCTCTGCAAAGTGAAGAGGAATTGGAAGAAGAGAACCCAGAAAAAGTATTTGATACTACTTTTTAACTGCCCGAGAAACAATCAGTGCGCCAGGGCGCACCACCCCCCAGCTGCCCATCTCCACTCTCCCGATGTGAGCTGCTGCTGAAGAGCTTCGGGAGGCAGGAGGAATCTGCATTCAAGTGCACATTTCCCAAAAGGAACATTTTATAAAAAGTATTGTGCAAAGGTCTTCATTCTCATTCTTCATCTTACTATTATTCTAAAGCTTAGTGCAGTTGTAATGGGAAAATTAATATGTTAACCATCCTCTCCTTTTTTTTTTTCTTTTTTTGGCCGATTTACAATGGGTAATTTTCTGACCATGTTCACTGTTAAGAATGTTTAATGAAGACCAGTGTATTGTACAGAGACAAATGTGTGCAGATTCCCTTTTGAAGTGCCAGTGCAAAGTGCTCCAAACTAATACAGATCCTAGAGAATATTATAACAGTACTTAATCATATTTGTTTCCTTCTTTATAACTGCACCTTGACAGCTGTACCATCATTTTACATTTGCACTGAAACATTTAATCCTTTTTAGCTTTGCAAGCACTGGTGGCTTGCTGTCTTGATATTATGTTGATCACAAGGAAAGAAATATATTTGCTGCTGAAAATTCTTGGAACTGTGGGGACGAGAGGAAAACAATGAGAAGAACTCCTCCCGGAGATTGTCGGTGTCTGTGTACGTCTGTGTTTGTCACACTGTGTGAGTGCATATATGTTTGTATATATATAGCTATATGTGCACACACATCCCTCTATATACACACATGGCATGTTTCTATTTGAAGTTGGCATGGTCTCTTGGCCAAGTGAAATGTTTCAGGGATACGTGAGTAGAGAGAATCTTTCTGAAAGCTAACATCTGGGTTATACTGCTATAAAATAGTCATTGAATCATAAAATTCTTTTTGTGGTGTTAGTGTTGTAAATCAAAGTAGTTTTAGAATATAAATTTGATATATATTTTGCAGACTCAAAAGTATTGATTTTAAGTATCATATTTTAAGCTTACTGAATTTGATAGGATTATAAAGTGTTTAGGACTACAGTATTTGAAATTTAACAGAATCTTCCATTATTTTTAAGACTGAGGTTCAGTTTTACTAAGATCTGAAATTTAAAAGCAAAATATAAAAACTTGATCACTGTTATTTAAAAATGTATATTAATCCATTTAACTGACTTCTTAAAATAAGAACAATCAGAGTTAGTGTACTGTATGATATGCATGAGAGAACTAACAGCACATTTTGAGAAATTTATATCAGACGACAGAGAGACTTTGTGAAAGTCGGGATATTTGAAAAGGTAAAGAAATGCTATTCTCTGGATTCCCATACTAACAGAAATAGGAATTACGAAACATAATGATGACGGATTCTTATTTGTACCCAAGCCAACGCTTAACGCTAAAGGCCTTTCTCTCAGCCCTGTGGTGAAGAGGCGTCTGAGGGCAAAGGATAAACTAGCTCAAATGACACAGATTTGCGTCGAGAGGCTTGATCCTGCAGACTCCCATAAACGACTTTTCCTGCACACCACTGGGCTCAGTGCAGCTGTTCTGGGGAGTAACGTTCACATACATGTTTGCAAGATTGGGGCCTTACTTTGCATTAAAAAGCAATCGGAGAAAGAAGGCAATTACATAGGGAGGCATTTTAATACATCGTAACAGTTAAGTTACTTTACTTCCATTCCCTCAGGATTTTAGTACTTTAAAGTAACTTATTTTATTTAAATTTAAGCAATAAAATACAAATCCAGCTTAAGTTTTCAGTTAAATATAATGGTGTGTGTATATATATACGTTCAAATCTTGGAAAACAAACAGTATTTTGATGTTTCTTTTTTAAACTTAGAGCAGAAAGAAAGAAAAATTGCACATTGTTTGGAGATGGTATTTTGGATTAAACTATTCTGTTTTATGTTGATGAAATTAGTGAACGTGAAATTCAAAAATCTGACTTTCATCTTGATACTAGGAAAGGTGGACCCTCTGTTAATCCTTGTTTTGCACTTTGACGTCAATCTTAATCACTCATTGAAAATGTAGAGAGTCAAGATGTAATGCTGCATTTTATAAAGTAAAAATGACATATGTCTAAATTATTAAAAGAATAAACTGATAGCAGTGTTCACAACAAAACTGAAAACTATTGCATTATAGAAACCGTTGTACAGCGCAGGCTCTTTGGTAAAATCTTAGCTCCTTTGAATTTCAGCGCTACATTCCCGTGGACTTCAGTAGAGCCAGGACTTTACCGCAGTCTTCAAGGAAACTTGGGCAAATACCAGTTAACCTTTTATTTATATTAAAAAATAAATTGATACACCAGTTGGATTAAATATACTATCAGCTGTAGTCATTTTAAAGTACGTTTGTATTTGACCATTTCCTGTACTCGCTTTTTTTTATATCTGTACAGTGCCACTTTCTGCAGGTGTAAGGTAGTGTGTAATACTGTACATCTTGCATTGTTCAAACTATTTCAGTGAAACAGATATCATTTAATATTGATATTACTTGAACTAGAGTAAGATAATGAAAAAAGGGTCTTTATGATGTGCAAGTCTTGTGCCTTTTATGTATTTGCCTTGTTCCGTGTTGAATGTGTGGAAATGCTGTATCGTGGACTTGCTGCTGTATAGAATAGAGCTGTCTATATTAAACTAGGTCGTGCACTTCAGATATCTTTACACTACTGAAAATAGCTTGGTTTTGGCAGTATAAACAGAATTTTTAAAATTCTAATGAAGGCCAGACATTTTAGATTGAACATGTTCATAATTATGTTAATTAATGCTCATGTATTAGCTAAACATTCACTGAAAGATAACTAAAGGGACATCGTTGCTTGCCTTTCTTTGAAATCAGTGTTGCTCTTGTACATTGTATTAATAGTGTCTGTGATTGATTAGTCCTTGATGATTTGCTTTCAGAGTAGGATGAAATATTTCAGTTAACATGTACATATTTTTCGGTTCCTCAATCTATGATTGTTTCAGAGGCATAATTCACATTTTTGTAAAAATTCTATGCAATTTTGTGGCATGATGTTTCTTCCACTTGTAATTTTATGTGCTTACATTACAGATCCAAAGGACAAATAAAAATTTCTTAACACAAGACAGTTGTTTTCTCTGTTCATTGCCTCAGTTGACTCAGGAGACCTCCCTGGCCTTGAAGACCTTACCTTGACCCCTTTGCTCCCAGAAGGGCGGTGCCACAAGAAGTCAGTGCAGTTCACCTGCAGGCTCTTGTGTTCACAACGACGAGAACAAGAAATTGCTGGTGCCTGGGCATCCACCCCCTGCCCCTCCCAGCAAAAGGTGTATTTGCTGGTACTCCGAAACAGCAGGAAACCACGAAAGCGCACGGCAGCCAATGAACTGGTAAGAAAATGTATTGGTTTGTGGGACAGGCTTTTGTAAAACAGCAATTGCATGACTTTCAGCCATACTGGTGAACTACCTCAACAAATTATAGCAGCCTTACTTCTCTTCCACTATTCCAGATGTTTTGCTATTCATCTATGCAATTATGTATGTGCTGTGATATGTACCTTTGCAGGGAAGGGCCTTCCACTGACAGTACTGAAAAATAAATGTATTCCTTTGGCTTTTGACTTTCCTTTCCCTATTTAAATTACAATATAAAAAATTATCTCCGGGAGAAGAGATAAGCAGGTATATTAATCCAGTGTACTAAGGGATATAGCTGTTAAAATAAATAGTCTCCAAGACAGCTAGAGCCAGATTGCTCACTAGGAGAGGTGTGGGGAAATGGGGTCTGACAAGGGGGTGGACACGGCACAGGGGAGAAGCAGACAAGGAAGCGCTGAAAGTCAGGCCCCTAAATTTGACAGAGGAGAGTAGGACTAGGACAGAAACAGGGGTGGGGGGAAGCGAAGGAAAAGAAAAATGGGTACGTTTGCTTCCCAGAGGAGGAGCAGCAAGGTGTGAAATCAAGAGCGGGGTTTGCTGAGGCCCTGCTAGCAGCCTTGCCCGTCATGTAGCGAGGCAGGCAAGAGGAGGCAGATGGGACCGCGGGGCAGGGAGGCAGTGCAGCGGCAAGAATTTCAGGAGGACGAGGGGGAGAGGGTGACGGCGAGCACAGAGGGAAAAGCCAGGAGGCCATGGGAAGGATCGGGAAACAACCCTCGGCTCCCGTGGGGCCCAGCGAGGCAGGATTCTCACAGCCGGCAGAGGAGACGACCTCGGCGTTTGTTGTACTTGGGCCACGGGAGACTGACTTGGCTGCTGAGGAGAGAGAGCGACAGGCTGGGATGTGTGGAGGAACTATCTGGAGGCCAACCAAGGGGTAGAGGGTGTTGTGGAGGCCAGGCAGCAAGGCCAGAGCTGTGCGCTCTCGTGCAGCTTGCAGACGCTACGCAAAGCAAGCCTGTTGGGTTGATGAAGCTTCAAGTGGATTCTGCAAATGCTCCTGGTGATGGCCAGAAGAAAACCAGTCTCACCACAGCAGCAGAAGTCTGCTACTACCAGCTGGGGAAGGAGACCAAAGACTTGACTTTGCCCTCAAAGTGAATGCTTTGATCAATTATTCATGGTGGAGCCTGGCACTGGCACTAGTTATCATCACTGTGAAGGAAACGACATAAGGCTCAGTGATGCAGCTCCCAGGCGGGGGCTGGAGGGTGTCTGGATCTGAGATGTTGGGGCGGGCATTGGGGAACGTCACTAAGCAGGGCAGGAAGAGTTTGGAGTGGGTGAGCAGGCTGAAGGGCTGTACAACCAGGCCTCCTAAAACCTGGGCATGCCCTCAAACCCTAGGAAATAATTTCAAGGTAAGCAGCTGTACCTTTGAAAGACATGAATGGGGGTTGTTAAACAAGGGTTTACCACAAGGACCATATCACACCCTTGGACTTCAGGAGAGCTCCGAGTGTGGGAGCTGCACAAGTCAAATCTGCCAGCCCTGGCTGAAGCTCCCAAGCTCCCGAAGCCACCAAGTTTCAGCTACAAAAATCAGGTCAGCATTTCTTATTGACAGATTGGCTTCAACAACTGCATTTGGCTGGTTTGGGCGCCCATTCAAAGACCTCTGGCTTGCTGCAGTAACTGTAGAGGGACTAGAAGAACATAACTCAACCTGAATTGAATTTCACTCCTGACATCAGGCATCAAAGAGGCACATAGTTTCTGTCTACAGGAGCATTACCTAATGTGAAAACAGCTAAGTCCTGTCCTGGATTTAGCCAGAAGACACCTGAATACCAAGCAAGACCACTTCTGTGACCCTGCCATTTCCCACGGGGTTGAAACGGTTAAGGCTGACCTCCCTTCCCATCTCTGCCCAGACACGGAGCTTCCCTAAATACACACGGGAGGATTTGCTTGGCCATCATCAGACCTAGTTCCTCCTCAGAGTCAGGGAACTGGCCTTACTCTTCTTTAAGGCCTCAGTAGGAGAAGGAGGAGTCTCTGTGCAGTGAAGGAAGAGCTACTTAGCAAAAGGGCCAGTGCAGGGAATCAAAGCCACGTGCAAAAAGCAGCAGGTGATGGTCACTAGTGAAATTAAGGAAGCTGACTGCAGAAACACATTCTGGGATTAAAAAAGGTCCTCTAAAGAGAGGCTTTCCGCTAGTGTGCGCTGGTAGGATAGTCAGCAGGAGGCTTGGGGGCTTGTGCTGCTTTCCACAAGGTAGTTCCCTTTTACTTCTTCTAGGTGGGTGCGTTTAGAGGTTCAGTGCTCAGGTTCCTTGGGATCAGTGTCATGGGAATAGCATGATAGAAAGGAGGATCTGATCTGATTCTATGATCTGAGGGGAAAAAAAAAACCTGAAGAAATTAAAAATCCAAGTTTTCAGCCTGAAAACAGCAAAGAAGACAATATTGGAGGTAACACACTGACTACTGTGTAAAGGGCTGGGGTTTATAGAAGGGTGGGCTGCAAAACATGGTGAGGAGACCATGGTGTGGTGAGGGGTGCTAATCATCTTGGCTAGATCCTAACCAGAGCAGGTAGATGGACTTTAAGCAGCACTGGAGGAGCCAAGCGCTAATTATGAACAAACTGAAGCCAACCTGACAAACGTGAAGAAAAGAAATTTAAAACCTGCTGCTGTATCAATGGAGGAAGCCTGGCTAACGAGCAGGAGAGCTTGGCAACTTCCATTGCCGAGAACTGTAATGTAATTAGTGTTACGGAGCTGCAATGGGATAACTGGCCTGTTGAAATAAGTGATTATAGCCTGTGTAATGGGGACCAAATAATTTAAAAAGAAGAAAAGGGAGGTGGGATCAAACTTTGTTCTATTCTTGGGTAAGATTAAGTTTAGTTGCTAAATGTCACTGCGTTGATCTAATCTACCACTGGCAGGAGCTGCGAGCAGGGGAGGTGACTTGCCTTCGGCTGGGAAAGAGGTTACAGGTGTGAAATACACCGTCCATGTGTTGTACCGGCGTTTTCAGGACGGTGCAGAGAAAAGCTGGCTCTGTACACTCCCTGGTCTACAGACTGACAGCTGAAAGTTGGGCTTTCACAGGAAAGCTGCTAGAGGCTGGTGGGAGGGCATAACACTAGCTGACAGAGGGAAGCTGGAGGCAATTGAGTTAGAGACAGAGCACAATCTTCTTTATTTTCTTCCATCTGCATGAGCACACCAGAGATGATTAATTGTAAGTACTGACAGAAAAGGTTGATGATAAGCTGCAGAAGACAGTGCCACATCGTGTTACTCACACCATGCGGTCAGTGTAGATGCAGCAGAAAGGAATGCAATGGAAAAGTCAGACCAGATGCTCTCACAATGTTCTTCTCTTGGAGGGTTTTTTGCCCCCAGAAGGGCATTTTCACATCTGATCACCCAAAAGGTTGTGATTCCCTTTGGAAAGGCTTTGTAATGTGCCCTTAATTGCCAGGGTCAGTAAAGTAACCCTGAGCATGGTGTGTGCGGTTCGGCCATACGGGATGTCTCGCAGAAAACGAGCCACCTCTCTCCAAGGGTGTAAATCAGTAAAAGTGTGGCATCCCAGGAGCTCTCAGCAATAAATAAGGAAACTCAACCCAAGTGCTCTCACAGCTCACCACCAGCTGAGCAGAGCAGATGAACTCCTTGACTGGAAACTAACCCAAGCCATAAAGTCTGCGGTAAGACACATCTCTGACTCATGGAGTGCTGCCTGTCAGCCTTGGGAAACAGCTGGAGACAGAGCCCCAGCAAGGAGGAGGAGGCAGCAGCCATGGCATGCCATGCCATGATTTCCATCCAAGGGTGCGATGTTCTCAGTGGAGAACTTGGTTTCTCTAGCTTCCCCCTCCACCTAGGGGAAAAGCCTGTCCTGATGAGAAGGAACTTCTAGAAGAAGGAAACAGCCTGTATTCCCTTCAGTAAATAAATATTATGCCCTGCTTTCATTTTGCTGCTGCAAAATGCTCCCTCTGATTGTAAAGCCCGAGACGGCAGCCCAGCCGTCAGCAGGGCTGTTAGCTGCTGTGATTTATGGGCAGGAGGAGACCACAGAGGCCCCGTCACACTGCCTTCTGTGCCTCGCTCAGAAACCTGCAGGCAGCTGCCAGGCCCTGCTGGAAAGGGAGGGAAGGGGGAAAGGATCTTACCCGCTCCCCAGGAGGTATTTTCCTGCACCTGTGGAAGTACTGGGTGGGCAATGGGACTGGTAGCCCCCTTGGCAGGGCTGAGGATGGTGCAGAGTTGGTGTGAGTGGCACGTGCTGTCCTGTGTCATTTGGGTTCGTAGCACATGTAGACTGATGCTGCAAAATGCCGCTATGCCATGGGACCCTGGGTGCCCACCACTCCTCATGGTGCTGACAAAAAACCCTACACTGCCTCTCTTGCACAAGACCCAATTTGCCCCAGTGAGTGCCTCACACATCTTGCTGCTATTAGCTCCTTTCATCATATTTGGGTCCTAGAAATAGGAAGAAAACACCCTGGCATCGCCTTGATAGCTACAGAACAACTGCTCTGCTTTCCTCAAGGAATTCCAGCTTCGGGCAGGCGCTCTCCATTTGCGCTGCAGCTTTCCATGAAAAGCAACTATTTTCTATTGCCGAAATTTAAAAACCATATCTGGCTTTACAAATTCTCGTTCCCTCTGCCCGGTGACAGATCAGGGAGCTGTAATAACTTTCTTGTGTCAAAGTAACTAATGAGAAGGAAATTATCTGGCTCTCTATGGAAATGCTGCTGTTCTCAACTCCTTGGGGGATGCTGCAGGTCCCCTCCTGCAAACCGATACTGCGACGTGCCGTGTGCCAGCTGCAGACCGGGGTTGCCAGCAATGCCAGATGGGTGCCACGGCACAGGGGCAGGTGTTTGCAGATGTTACACATAGTGGTAAAAATCTTGGGTGTTAACTGGACCTGCTTCACTATGGGTTAAGGTGAATTTGACACAATTATTGTCTTGCTTCATGGAGTTAATACAGCTAAATAATTTTTTTACATGTATTCCAATCACTTACAAGCACTGAGATAGTTGCAGCAAAGTACTATCTGACTATATATAGCTCTACCTTAAAAACACTTGTATGAAAAGCAACACAGGACCTGCGTGTGAAATGAGAAGGAGCTAGTTTTCACCTTCAGGCAGGACCGGGAAGATCCAGTGGCCTCTGGAGCTGCTCTGCCGACAGGCAGGGAATCACACTTGTGCTCTCTGCCTGACTCACTAGTTTGCAGCCCCAATCCTAAAATGCATGAAAACTGTACAATGTTTGCTCTAATACATTTGCAATGCCGATGTGCAGTGCACGTCCTATTTCTTCTCCATTAACTTGGTTTCTGAGCATCCTGGAGCATCACCAGAAGTAAAGACGAGCTATACAAAATAATGCGCATAACTTTTTGTTCCAGAAGGCAATTTCTTTGCTATTTCTTAAAGAAATATAGAGGGTATTTCTTGATCAGCCTGTCTAATCCAATTTACATATCAAGAGGAATTCAAACCATCTCCAGATGCACAAAACACTCACCCTTCTTCCCTCCTGGGTCTCACCACAGTGCTGCCCTCCCCTCAGCAGGACCTCGGCCACCCACAGCCACCATTCTGGCCAGGCACAGGGGCTCCTGCAGCTCTGCCTTGTTTATTCTGGGTAGTTGTGAGGTGTCCATGCAGGAACGTGGAAGCCTTGGCCTCCCCACTGGTGCTTGTCCGCCTGCCGATAGGTAGCAGCACCTTAGGAGTGTCACTTGCAGCATCACCTCCGCACTGCATGCTCTCATGCCCCTCATTAGCGCCACAGAAATTAGTGCACCGTGTTGCAAGCTCTTCATGCTACAAATTTCTTTAAGTGTTAGAATTTACTAGCCAGGTATTAATAGTGATTTTCAGCCTATGTAGATTATAGAGTGAAAAATCCAATGCTGGTTTTTATGAAGAGCCATTTTGCACTTTCATAATAGACGTCAGAAAATTCCATCAATTACTGGGGTCTCTTCAGGGCAACTAATTATTGTGCTACGCATACCTAGTCTGAAAACTTAATAATATCTCCAGATGCTGCCAAAAGTCCTTTGGAGGTCTTACAGCCCACCAGGGAACCCTCTGCTCTGTTTTTTTCTTTTCTTTTTTTAAATGAACCATCAAATGTTCTGGGAGGGAACCGGACTGGAAACCCTGCATTTGCACAAATTCAGGGTGGTATTGTTGCTTTTTGGAGGGGAGGGAGGATATTTATTATATTTTTTAATCCCTAGATCATCTTAGACTTGCCTTAGGTCAACTGACTGAGACTGCCCATCGCCACATGCTCAGGGAACTGCAGATAGATCCCTCCCTCTCCAATGGGAATTGTCCCAGTTGCAGCAATTAACAGGCAGGTTGGGGGGTGGGGTGTTGGAGAGGAGGGTGTCGTCCTAGCGTGAGACAGAAAGCAAACACCAACACAGGCAAAGCTGTCTAGTGACTCCTTGCATGAATGCAACAAGATCCAGGGGGAGCATTTTTTTTACGTTGTTTGACTGCTTAACAAATGCCCAGCAGAGTGGAGATCTCCACCCCAGTGTAAAAGAATTTTGGATGACTGTGATCATATTGGCTAAAGTGACTGGAGTATTTCCCCTCTTCCAGAGTTACACATACCAAGGATTGTTGCAGTCTATGGCAATGTGTATCAGAAAGAAACGGGAGTGGTGCAAGCTCACAGCGGAAAAGGCATCCTGCAGCATTCTGCAAAAGCCAAGGGTGATGTTATTGCCCATGAGAAGACAAACCAGAGCCATGAAACACGCTCCTGTCTTCCCCCATTTTCATGTCCAGATGGCTGTTATGAAACAGGGAGTCATAAGGTATGCACCTGAGTCTGTCTCAGATGACAAAACTGTGCTGGTGGATCATGCTAATCCCTTCATGTCTGGACCCCAAGTCCTCTTGGGTCTATTACTCATCACCATGGCTCTTCGAAGAACTAGATTTTCCCTTAGATGTCTGATTTTGCTGAAAGATCTGAGAAAGGCTCAAGGGCATAAATTATTCTTTCCATAGCCTGTGATAATGTATGATCTTTAAATTGCCACCAGATCTGCCTCCTTCAGATAGTAGAATGAAAATAATATTGTGCTCACCCAGCCAAGAGGAGGATCTGGTCCAAACCACGTTGTCTTTCAGCAACCCAGCAGCATCATGGATGCAGATGGTACAAATGCCTAGAGAAATGAAAGTGCTGGAGAATCAACATTCGGTATCATACACTCAAATTAATTTCTTATAACGGTCCTCAGAATTGGGGCCAGGATTGTAGGGATGTAAGTCTGTCAGTATGGTGTAAATCAGTGTAGCATGCTCACTGTGGGATGATGGACCAGCTCTGCCAAGTAGGGCCAGAGTTGTTTGATTCCTCAGTACTACCACCCACTCAAAAACTGAACTGAGACATTCATGAGGCTTTATTTAAATAAAGAATTCATTTTTATCTGTAATGGTAAAAATAATCCCCATTTACAACAACATTACTGGTGCTTACAGCGGTTACTGGTTGTATGCTTGCACCTTCCTTGGCAAGCAGCAGAGGTGGGACCATTCCTGAGTTGTGAAATGGAAACTCTTTTCACATGACTCTAGGAGATGGTACTTCAAATAAACCCAATAAACATTGTAATACCTCCAGTAAAATCAGAGTTAGTGACGCTAAATCAGTGAAGGCCACAAAACCACTAGGACAGGGAGCTGTAGAAGACAGGTAATTCATGAAAAGCATGAGGTATTTATATAAATAGGGAGGGGGGAAGGGATGGAGGATGTTTCTATACAACCATTTTGAGTTATCTGTCTGGCTAGCACTCCTTACCACATCAGAAATACAGGCACCAGCCAACAGCACCTGATCCTGCTTTCCCTGGTAAAATTGTGATCTGC
>NW_010550642.1:0-32282 GCF_000687285.1 Phaethon lepturus | reverse complement strand
GAATGGGACTCGTCTTACAATAAATCACATCAATTTACCGAGCAGCTTTCCATGAGAGCCACACTGTGGCTTTGATTGCAGATGAAGCCTATTCTGGCATGCTGACAGCCAGACACTCATGATTGTGGTGGCTGGAATCGGGCTAAATCTGTGCTCTCCCTACGGGAGACTTGTAAGGCAAGAAGAACAGGCATCAACACACCATTTAGGCAGAGGTCTGCCAAGACACCTCTGATTGCCATAAAGATATTAATTTAATAATCAAACAGTGATTGCACTAATCTCTTTATTGCAACAAAAGAAAAAGCAAATTGTTGTGCTGAGTTGCAAGCTCTAGACAGTATTTTGTCACATTAGGTTTCTATATAGGCAGCTTTTAATTATTAAATCATTTAAACTGTTTTGAGACTTGGATTTTAGTGGATTTTAACTGATAGATTATCAGATTATCACGGATGTTAAGTACTGAGCCCAAGTTTCAACTTGAGGGTGTTGGCAGTGATCTTGCACCATTACTTCTGACCATGGGTGGCTGCAGAGATTGACAGCTGAGACTGCACATGTGAGAAACCCTTAATTCTTAAGTGTGTATTCATATGAAACAGGTCCTGTGGGTTCACAAAGCTTTGTATTGCTGTCCATTACAATAACTAATTCCTAGCCAAAGTCTTAGATTAAAACAAAATAAAAGCTTCTGCTTTTCCCATGTTTGCTTCTAGAGGTTTGAGGTGCACCCTAGCGTTCTCGAGAGTTTACTGTTGGTGGCCAAGTAGAACCTGCCACGGACAAGAGAAGCTACATTTGGAAATGCAGCACGCTCCTCTTTCAATGCTACATGATAACAGTAACATGGGTTGACCTGAAACTGGTCTCAGTGTCGATGAGCCAATGATCATGTGCCCATACCAAGACAGTGACTGACCTGAAAAATGATATAACTATGTTAACCTGGGATCAGAAGTGTTTGCACTGACTGTATTTTGAACTACTTGTAAAAGCTGAACAATTCCAACTCTAGAAGCTATTGATAGCGTATGACCTTTCAAAAGAGAAACATTTTGCAAGTCTCTTGTATGTACATTAATATTAAATCCTTCAGAAATTTTCAAAACATAAGTTTGCAATGAGTCCCCCATGACAGGACATCCCCTATGAGAAAAAATGACAGGAGAGAATGTAGCTCAGCAAAGTTGACAGTTTAAACATCCCCAGAGGAAAATATAATCAAGGAAATTATTTTTGTGTATGTGCTGCGTTTGGAGGAGGAGGTTGGGCTTGTTTTGTTAAGCAAATGACCCATGACAATTCTGCAGAGAAGATAAATTTTAGAGAGCAAAGTTGTGCATCTCACCTGGTCTATCAGTGGTCTATCGAAATAGGTAGAAGTTAACACTTTCAAAAGAAGCCTCGGTGCTGTCTTCAGTCCAGCGAAATGACTTGGGCAGTTAACTCTGGGACTTTAATGTGTATGGATATACATCATGAGAAAGAAAAGAGCCTGGACTTATCTACAGAGACTTGGAACATGTGGGGCAAGTGTTCCAAATTAAGAATGAAAACATTCCATGATTTACGTCAAAACTATAAAAATAAGCACTTTGCACAGCTCATGCCCTTACCGAAGTCAGCATCCCTCATCCAAAACATGCAAAAATTACTTTTAATTACTCCAGCTCATGACAAATGAAACTCTCCTTGGTGTTCCATGGCTAAAATATCTGCTCTGTCTTGATTTTTTCCTGTAACCATTCCCAGATGGAAGAGGTACTATAGAAACATTCAAAAAAATGCCACAATGCCTGTGGCAGAGGACACAGGAAAGGAGGAAGGGAGAAAGCAAAAGGCCATATTTGTAGCTTTTACTGTATTAATGTTGTACAAGCCTCCCACAAAGCCCCGAGTAAGCCCATGGCCCCAGTGGACTAAACGCCGCTTTAAAAATATGTGGACAAAAGAGGCAAGCAAGAGAAAAGGACTCAGTTTCTGTGGGATTGGCAGCCTGTCTCTCCATCCTTGGCAAACTCCCCCAAGGTGGTGAAGACAGAGTGGAGAGTTAAGAATGTCCTTGAGTTGCCATGACTCCCAATGTGCCTCTGGGCTGCACTTCACTGGAAGCATTTTCTCTTCCCATAGTCCAGATCAAGGTGCAGGAATGGGATGCTAGTAATACTGTCCTCTACAAGCAAGATTATAGCACCCTCCTGATGGACAGAAAGTGCATCGGCCAGAAGCTGCAGTCCTCCATGGGGCTTATGAAGTCCTCTCCTCCCAGGTACTCTAAAACCAACCCCTAGAGCAGGACACCTCTTCCCATGAGGCAAAATAATACCAGCCCTGAGGCTCCCTTCTGGGATTAAGCCCAGAGCTGTTCCATGAGGAGTATGGAGGCTGAGTGTGCTCCTTAGCAAAACTTTAGATTTCTGGAGGGCTTCAAAGAAAGCAAGTTTGGGAAGCGAGGAATCAAGTAGGAATTAGGAAGTTAGCAGGTATGGATGGGGTTTGAGGAATTAAACTTTGAGAACGTAACTGCCACTTTTCAGCACCCTAAAATACCAAAGGCACTTTGACAGTGCCATCAACTGAGGCTGGCATCAGCACTTGGAAGTGTGTTGTTGGACGTGAAATGATAATGCCACTGCAAACAAGCTGCTTAAGCACAGCAGAAGCTATTGGTATGGCTTCCCCAGCTGTACAATGTGGGCTTGAAAGTCAAAAGTAGGCACAGAGGTTCATTCTCTACCAGACCTGCTTTACACAGCAAAATCACAATCATCTTCTGCCTGAGAGACATACACCTACCTCTTCCAACATGCTACATTTGAGCATCTGACTGTATACAACAGCAATAGAACAAGACAATCTAAACAAGTGGCAGATCCCCAACAAAGCACAGCCTCCCATGGCATGAAGTTGCTGGCAGTTCTGCAGACCTGGTACACGCTTGTAGAGATGGCAGTAGAAGCATTAAGACCACTGTGAACAGGAACACCGGAATATGAAAGCACCAGAAGGAGTAAGCAGCATGATGAGTGCAATGGGAAGACACATACTCTCAGCACGTATGTTAGTAGGCCATGAAGACACAACACACATCTACAGGCAGCTTCTCAGGACACCTGATGCAGGAGACGGGAGAGTGAGTCAATCCTGATGACTCACAGGTGGGACAGGGTGGAGAGACTGAACCTCATCAACTGTAGATGGGTATAAAAAGGCAGCTCCAAAACTAATGTGTGTCTACCATTTCAAGGGGGGGTTGGGTTGTTTTGTAGTGGTTATCATTTAGTCTCCATAAGACCATGAAAGCTCCTGGAAGCCAGCATCACTCTGCCTGCGGGGCTACTTGTGAGTAAGAAAATTTGAGTATAAATGAATTAAACTGTATTTTGTGTCAAATTGAAATCAACTTCCTGTAGCATGCATGTTTCCTGCAGCTGGTTACTTCCTACAGTTGAGTCTGTGCAACCTGATCTCCCATGAAAGTGTTTCATAGTGTCATTGGTTCGTAAGTGGAAGAAAGAGGTTAAGTATGTCAGTCTTGCAGTAGTTAAAGCTTCTCTAAGCTGCCAGTGAGGATGCCTCCTGCCAGGAGCACTTGGGTGTTGCTCCTTAGGTTGAAAACTTTCCCTTTTCCTGTAAGGGCCCCTTTGCAAGAAGTGTCAGGTGCAGAGCAAAGCCCTCAAAGGCATTCCCTTGACAGAAGGAAGATGCTGATTGAGCCTCCCTTGACTGCCAGAGTGCGGCACCAATTTGCAGTGTATTGCCTGAGAGAAAAGGTACTTCAGCTGGGAGAATAATTTGTAATAATGAGGAATGAAATCTAAACTTTTCAGGATACCTCCTGCCAAACAAAAATGTACTGAAGTCACTGTAAACTTCTGAAGTACCTGACAGGCATTTCTTCTGGGTAGTGCTCCATAACACACACTTGCCTTGCAAGCCATTTGTTCTACCTTACTGAGTGTCACTGTTGAGCAAATGCCACCAGCAGCTGGAATGGAGTGTGACTGGAGCTCCTCCATCAGCACTTCTGCTGCTTTCCTTCCCCAGGGTGGGAGGAGTGGTAAATAAGAGAAAACTGTGTATCTGTCTCTCGAGAATGCCAGAGGCAATACAAATGAGCAAGCTTGTTTGTGTTGGGTTATCAGATGGTGTTGCTACAAAGTACTATATGCAGCTCAGAGGAGAAAGAAAAGAAAAAAGAAACTTAATACCAAATTTTTGGTGTTAAGAGTGACTGGGTATATCTACTCCCAGCATGTTGCTGGATTATGAAGATGGATCCCTATCACTCAAAGTTGTGCAGGGCAAAGAACTCTTCTGGTAACCAACCCCGCCAGGTGATGCTACAGGCTTCCAGAGGAGCAGAGCGGTGGGAGCATGTGGTTTGGGTCCCAGCAGGGCTGCCTTGCCACAGCTATGTGCTGGACTGAGCGTGTGGCTCTATTTGCTATTGCAGAGGTGGTTCCAGGCTATCATGCTCCTTCAAGTGCTGCTGTGTTTTTATGTAAGTCTTGGTCTATACAGGACGTGATACTGTTGTTAAACCAAGAAACGGAGCTGCTTTCACAAAACCTCTCACCAAAGTCCTGGCATGGACATGCGCAGCACGCATTAGCACACAAGGACTTGGTGCTGATGGCACTCAGGGTAGGAAATCACCACAATCTGTGCTATTTCACATGGATGCAGAGTTGAAACCTCAACTCTAAGCATATCTAGTGATTCCTAGGATGAGCTTGTCTGGCCTTTTTTCCCAAGAAAGCTATCTCAAGAAAGGGTTCTTCATACCTTCCTCAGCTGGGGTTGAGGTCTTCATGCTCATATGAAAAAATGAGTTTTTCTCCTAGGGGAGACAGCTGCTATGAAATAAAAAGGAGATAGACTAACCAGACAGAAGTAAAAGAAATGGTGGGTTTCAGGTGGACAATAACCAGCTATGGCCAAAGAATAAGCCAGAGGAAGAACTCATTGTGTATCTCCTCTCTGGCATCTATTTGTCTTCCTCAGTGAAAGCTGGCATATTGCAGGACAGATGATTTCCCTGACTTTTTTTTTTACAGTGCTTTACACTTCCCAGGAGTTGTTTCTATATGACTGTAATAGAGCTGTCAAAATAACAGCTTGTGGTAAAGGATGCAATAGCACCTCTCTGCTCCACACTGCCCCCACCTCCTGCAGCACCTGCTTCTAAAAAAAAAAAAAAAGGCTTGAGGAGGGGGCCACATCAAGGTCACACTGCCTGTGAGTGCAGGATGTGTCTTGGTGCTCCTTTGCCTGACCTTCCCAGCAGAGACATGGCCTCAGGTTTCTCCATGCTTCTCTTTGCCAAAGGTTTACAAGCCTGATCCTGACTATTTGGTCTCCTTTGCTCTATGACCTGTAGAAGGTCTTTTGCACCCGAGAGTCTTGGCCTTCTGCATCCTGCCCTTCCTGCCCAGCATTTTGCTCTTGCCACACTGTGCAGGCAATGCAGTCCCAGCAGCAGCCAGTTGACAGTGTGTCATTTTAACAAGTAAAGGCTTTTCCTCTGCAGCTTGGCAGGACAATGAGGATAAAGGTGAGACAAGGATTGGTCCACATCCATTGAGAAATGGCTATCAAATAGGCTATTGAGTATACCTCCAGGAGGCACTGCCTCGGGTCCATCTAGCAAGGACTGCCTGAAGGGAGGCAGCATCTTGGTGCTCAGGCAGTGACGGCTCTCCCCTGCCTTACTCCACCCTGGGGAAAGAGCCATTATGAGGCAGTGCTCAGTCCTGGTCAGTCTGGAAACAATCATGTAAAGTCATATGGGTGGCAACATCAGAGCAAAATATTAATGAAAGGACTGGAGTCACCATCCATCAATGTCCATTAGTGTTCGCTTGGAGGCATCAGCCTTTTTTTCTCTTTTATCAGACATCTTAAGTAACCTGCAGGTTCCTGCTTGCAAGGTCAGCATTTCCTATGCATGAAAGCAGTACCTCTTGGAGACTGAAGCTGTAGGCTGTGTAGGTCCAATGTACCAGCTCAATCAGATGTTTAAGTATCTCTGCAGGAATGATCACTGTCATTTAATTTGCTGATTAGTGTTGTCATAGCTATTTGTAGAATACAGTATAATTTATGGTGAGATCCCTGGAGGTTCTTCAGTAAATGCTACAAGTAATTGAATCTGCTGATTTCTAAAGGTCAGGTGAAAACTGAGCATTATTATAACACAGATTATGCAATGATGACACCAGGCAGCTTTACATTTCAAATGTAAAAATTTGTATTTACTGATTATTGCTACATACCACCCCTGTGGAAGATGAGTGAATAATAAAATCAAGAAGCCTACCTTCTATTTAGCAAAAATCTGAAGCGAGTTTTCAACCCTGTCAGTAAAAGCGATGTAGTTTTTGAAGAGAAAAGAGGTAAAAGGGTCTTGCACTACAGTTTTTCAAGCCAAAGAGGGAGGAGAGGAATTTCAGAGATACAGTTAGGGAAGCATCAGGAAATTGTTTGGGCTATTTTATTGAAGAATTGGCTCACTGATGAACTCTGAGGTTGAGTGCTGCTATTTCCAGTGCTGGCTGTGTACGATACCCTGAGCTGGCATGACTGTTTCCTGTCTCTCTTCCAGCAAAGAAGTGGATTTCCCTTATCAGCAAAACTAATTTTGTCTGGGTGACAAGCTATAAAAATGAGGTCTTTTTATTTGGTTTGCACAGTCTTTGGAGTTCATTTCTGTGGAAACAGGGGAGAAACAGAAGGAAGGTGGTCTGGCAAGGGGCTGAGCTGATCGACTTTTGAGGGCACCTGGCTAGAGCAGCTTACTGAAGAAATGGTTTGCCCTATGAACAAAGCTGATGGGGGATACCAGTAACACAAAGATCAAACTAGGATGCTGGTTTGTCTGCACCAAAAAGTCAGCTCCACTCATAATAAGTTGAGATTTCTTCACAATAAACCCAACCTTTTTTAAAAAGAAGTATTCTACAAACCAAAGTTTTTTTGTTGTCAAACTTTTCTGGCCTCTTTAGAAACTGTTCCAGCCTTCTGGAGTAATGCTAGTTCCCATCTGCTTCCCTCAAAGTAACTTCTCATGACAAAGTCAAGGGAGATTTAAACAACAAACAAAAACCCCTAAACAAACAATATAAAGAGCTTGTCATGAAACAAATAGCCAAAGAGTGGGTTGAAGAGGTGACTAAGTTTTGGACACAGCGATCCCTAGATGTCTGCTGCTAGCCCCAGCACCCTGTATGGTGTGCAACAGGCATTTAGTGGTGCATGCCCTATGACTTCTCCTGGAGCAACTCCTGCCTATTAGTGCTTTGCACAGGGGAAAGTTGTGCTGAGGTCACAAATTTTGTGACCAAAGTGCCTATTAAAAAGAGTAAATGCAGGTTTGCTTGTAAAAGTACTTCCACAGAATGGATCAAGCAAGTTCTTCTGTGCTTTCGCACTGCAGAAATACATGCATGCTACAAACTTTCTTTTTTTAGCTGCTCTGTAAATCATCAACCTAGAGCACTGCAGGCTACATAATGACTGCATGAGCTGCCAGGACAATGAACCAAAGCTTGAAGCCCACAAAAAGCCTTAAACACCCACCTTACTTTACATAGTCTGGTGACAGCAATACGTAGCCTGGTGACAGCAATATGGATGTGCCTAAGGCTGAGTGCGTGCTCCAGTGCTCCGATGGATCAGGGCCTAAATACACATGGACACTTCAAACAGAGGCATCTGTCAGCAAAAACTTCTCTCCTCAGGAGGAGGCTGCTCACAGCTCCTGTGCAGGAGCTGGGGCACATAAATCCCGCAGACTTTGTTCTGCCAGCAAGCAGGAAGAGAGGAGTAAAAACCTGCCAGGTCAGTTAGAAACCAGCTGAGTGACAACACTGCAAAAGAGCCACCTGAAAGTAAACAGGCAAACAATAAGACACAAATGGGCAGGCTCCTTGGGGCGAAGTCAGAAGAGAGTCTGACTCTCCAGCTGCGTGCGTGCTTGTGCGCTGCAACGGCTCTGAGGCTGCTGATGCTCCATCCTGCTTTCGTGCATCTCTCCCTTTGTGCAAAACCCAGGGCATCGGCAGAGCAGGGCACCCTGTCTGCCATGAGCAGAGGGGGGACGCTGGAGCACAGACCCCATGGCACCGACAGCACCAACCTGTTTTCTCGTTCTTCAGCATCGCTCTCCTTAGAGTGATGGCAAGTAGCACGTGGCATGAGGATATGTAAAGGCCCTTGCGTATCAAACAGGGATCTGTCAGGTTATTTTGGTGCTCTCTAGGGAGAAAGCGAGGGCACGCAAACACTGATAAATAACCGTTTCCAGTTCTGGGTCTCTTACATAAGGTGACGATTATAGAAACTGTGGTGTATAGTGGGGTGGGACAAGATGCAAAGATCAGAGTTTTTAAAGTAAAGTAGGTCTGGGTTTTTAGGGGGGAAATGGAAATTACCAGCCTTCCTGGAGGTTTGATAAATTCAAAGAAGGTGCTGTATTGTACTGATGCCTTGGCCATACAACAAAGTGTGAGCTCTGTGTTGGGGAAGTGCCACTTGATGAAGAATTTTATACAGTTCTCTTCAGAGATGAGCTGAGGTATGGTACCATCAGCTGAGCACTGTACCAGGAATAAATGATTTAATAGTATAAATGGCTTCCAAAGGGAGCTAGGTGAGTATTGTCCCAATGTAACCAACTATTCATGTTTCTTCCCAAGTGCAAATGATGCTTGAATTATCACAGCTGCATAGAAAGCAGTTTTATAGCCATCCTGGTGCTAATGCTGGTTAGCGAAGATTTTTTGTTATACGTTTTCTTTTCCTTCCTTTTAACACCACTGAAGAATGCAGGATTAATACTTACTAATCCTAAGTGGAAAGATGCTGCTTATAAACAAGATTTAGGCATCTTTTAAGTCGCATATCAGAGACGGGCTGGGTCTGAACTGCATTAACACAGGCTACTATTTTATTGTATGCGTAATTGTTCAGAGGAAAAATAGGGGAGGTTTTCATAGCGTAACCCACTCTGTGCAGAGCACTAAATGTTACACAAGTTACTTGCCATCTCCTCCTCTTACACACACAGACTGTAACTTGCCAGCTCCCTACGCTGTAATTTATTTTATTATAGCCAGGTTGTGAAAGTCATGGGAATGGAAGCAACCTGTTCTAATTAATAATGCAGGTATCAAATCCCCCTATGTCTTCAGCCTAATTGTAGCAGTAAGGTGTGCATTTGTAGCTTGTGGTGAACATCTGGAGGTTGCTCTATACTGCCTGCTATTTATGATCTGATCAGAGTCATGCACTAAAAAGTAGACATGTTACAGCAATGTAATTCTGAGTTACACTTCCTGAGTTGCATTTCTCTCCCTGTTGGGTTTCTGATCGCTGTATCAGAAACAGCATTGAAACTTCTTTCATAAAGTAAGTTTTTGATGCACAGTTGGTGGAAAGCCTTTGGAAAAATTGTTGCGCTAATGTAAGATGCTGGGTTGAAGGAGGGCTGTAATATAGCAGACTGGATATTGCGAAAATAATCAGAGCACCAGCGTGCTGGATGAGAGGCATATTGTCTGGGTGCCATCAGTACTTCTGTATCACTCGCTTCTATTATGTATCTATATTTGGAGTGTAGTCTACAAGTAAATTCACACAAGGACACAATTCCTGCCTTGAGAATCCTCTTTGATGATTTTGGTATATCCCTTCCTTGGGGCCAAGCCTGCTCTCATTGCAATTAGCAGGAGTTCTATTGCAGTTCTTGTGCGTAAGCCTTGCTCAGCTGAACAGTCTCCGTGACCCCAGTGGGGCTCCTTGTGTACCTAATTTAGGGCTGAAATTTGTCAGCGGGTCAGCACCCACTGGGATGCTGAAAAATAAGACCTACTCAGTCTACAGACATGTTATTTTAGATCCCCTCAAGGGCCAACCACAATGCACATATCTAGCAGGAGCCTCCAACTCAGACCAGATCCAGAAGATCTGCTGGATTGCCCCAGCTGTGATGTGCCCCAAACCTCAGGGTGCTAAGAGGTGTTTGTGATCCTGGTTGCACCATATAAATGAATGAGATGAACACCTGTCTACGACACAGTGTTTTCAGGATTAATAGAAGAGAAACAGAATCATATCAGGGGAACAGATAAAGCTGTATTGATGTAGGTTTTACAGGCTTCAGGTTGTGAGGACCCTGATTTTTTTCCTTCTCTCCTGCAAGGCCGCAAAGGGAAGCGCTAAGGCAGCAAATCCTGCTGTTGTTTTGACTTCCTGCACATGCCTGCTAACAGGTTGTTATGTGAAAATCCTTGTTCGGGGGGAATGGTGTGTCTGTGGGAGTTTGTATAAGTTTCTGTGTGTTTAGCAATCACTTGTGTCCTTGTTTGCTCTTTCTTGCAAGGCGTGTGAATGGAGACCATTGTACATAAGGACATGCAGTAGCACCCAGGTACTCCTTGGATATAAAGGAACATTTGTGCAGTGGCAGCTGAACCATGGAGATGGTAGAAGTAGGTGCCCTCTCTACATTTTAAAGGAAAGAGGAGTATGTCTTATTGAATAAAACAAGGCTTTGTTAGCTAGGCCACCTTATTCCTGCAGGGAATCTGTAGGAAGGATTTATATTAAAGGTTCTCTGATGATAATGATACTTTTTTAATAGAATACAGAATATTATGCCACCTAAATCTTGATAGCCCATTCCTTCAGTTCAGAAATGCTAATGCAAGGTGTATCTTGTATTCCCTACTCTACAGCAGCTCCTATTTCTTTTCTTTTTCCATTATATATTAATGTGAAGTTAGAGGCTTTATCTACACAACTACACAGTCCCCCTCACGAGCCTCTCCAGATGTACAAATTTACAAAAAATCTTGCTTTGTTCATCAGTGCTATACAGTGTAATTAGGAGAATGAACAGAGATGCCGGAAAGATTTATGACTTGATTTTTCAGAGATGGGGAGGGCAACTAACACATGGTATTGATTTCATAAGAAACCGGGGATCCTCACACCACAGTAGCATTTTTCTCAGTATCCACTTCAGAAAGGTCACCCTGAAAGGAGTGGTTTTTGAGAAACTAAAGGATAAATAGGCAAAAACTTTCAAAATTTTCACAAGTGAAGGATCCATGCTTCAGAAAACATGCCATAACCTCACTACCTCAGAAGCACCACTTCACTGAAACTGTTGCAAAAAGCCTTGCTAGATTTCACCATTTTTTTTTTAATCACCTACAAGTGCAACATTTCTAGACACTCGGAAAACAAACCAGAACAGTGTTTCAGTTTCAAATCAAATTTGTAGCTGTTTTGAACTTTCTCTCTTTTCAAAAGTACAATTAAATACAGTTCCGGCTTTTTAACTATTCCAAATAGAAATGCAACTACTTAGTGACTTTTTTTTGGCCAGGTTTGTGATGCTTCTTGAGATTTGCCTTTGGTTTCAAAGGGGTGGTGAGCTTCTCCACTCCCATCCCTGGGATGTGAAGTCTGAAGTCTAATTACGCCATTTTCATATTTCCCAGTTGTTTGTTGCTTTACTGCTGATAAATTTAGCAAAAAACCTCTAGCTGTGCTGAGACTGTGGAAGTGGTTGAGGCTTGGGTTAGAGCTTGAAGAGCGTGTAGCCTCTTATTTTCTAGTCTGGCTCTGAATGACAGCTATTTAAATTATATGTATATACTATATACATATACACTACTGTAGGTTTTTTTAATGGGAGTTTTCACTTCAGTAGATGAACTTTGAATAAATAACTTTAAGCTGTTAACTTTAATCAATGGAATTTTTTCTTTTTTTTTTTTGTTGTAAAACCAGCTTCTACGTCATTTCAAATTCAGCACTGGTTACATTCTGTTGGTTTCCTGGGAAAGATCTGCTATTGCTTAAACTGGAAAGGCAAAGACAAATATAATGCAATAAGATCTTGTCTACCAAATGTGTGGGATGTGTGGATGAATGACTCATAGTCAAGCTTTAAATGCAGCTTAATCCTCATCCTTCTTTGAACTATTTGAAAGGAAGATCTGCACAAAGAAAGGGGCTTAAACTCCAGTCTGAAAATGATTGCAATGAAAGTTACCCACAGTTATATAGCTCTGGCTCTCCGCACCTTCAAAAGTTAAAATCCCAGTTCCTATGGAATTTTTTTTAATAACAATAGCATGCTTCCCTTGTCAGCAGAGATTTCTTCCTAACAAAACCACTGTGGTGGTACAGCTCAGAGGATGTGCCTGTGAGTGGTGGCTACCTCACTGTCAGATGCTACCCAGGGCCATGACCAGACCAGAGGATCCCTTAGCATCCCTCAGCTTCTGGATCCAAGTGAACCATTTGCTCTCTCGCTGGCACAAGTGCCCTGTGCAGCTGTTCCCCAGCCCAGCATCCCAAATCCTCAGGCACAAGCACCACGGGGTGTGCTGACACACATCTGCCTCCCAGTCTAGGCACAACCATAAAGATTTCCATGTTTTATACTTACTCTTCAAAGATATAAATAAACACTACCAGCTCCTGGATCGACAGGGAAGCACAGCAGAGTGCTAAGGAGAGCCCCGTTCATCTCCCTTTGCTGCCAGTTCAGCTCTGTGTGGGCAAATAGGTGTTAAACTGAATTTTAATCTGCTGGCAATGAAAATCTTACAGCTCTGCCTGAGAGCTAGGCAAGTTTGTGCAACACAACTGCACAGTTAGTGTGTTCAGGTGAAATCTGAGCTCGTGTGTGAGGATTTATGAGAAAGCAGACAAATCATGCGCTCTGCTGATTGCCAGCAATACATACATATATCTATTTCTCTCCATTATCTGCAAGTATATGTGCTACTATTCTTGCTGATATGAACATTAGCTGGAGGATATTTCTGATTGGAGGGAAGAGTTCGGGGAAGGAAGGAAAGAAAAATATTAGTCCCCTAAAATATTCTTTATAAAAATGTGCATACAGCAAACATACCAGATGTTTGTACCACAAACTGGTGGTCCTTCTTACAAGTCTCATTTGCCATCCCAAGGTTACCAGTTTAAAAGGAAGATATAAGGGATAAATCTTTCCTTCTATTACTTTTATTGGGCTTATTTTCTTCTGCTTGCCTAAATTAGCCAGGGGTGCTGTTACAGCCAGCAGCACCATGCCAATTTGCATGAGCAGGGCCTTGGGGCTTTCTGTCCTTTAGTTGAAGAAAGGCATATTAGCATGAGATAGTGAGTTTATTAGGTACTGGTACTCTACATCTCTCTCCGACTCCCACCCCTTCCTCCAAAGTTCCCTGGCTCTATTAGTAATCCAGTCACCAACTCCCATCTCGCCCCTTGCTCTGCAATTTCACACAGTCCTGTTACTGTGTCTACTACCTCTCTGGTTCGTAAAGACTCTTGCTTCATCTTCAGATCAATTCTGCAGAATAACTCCTAGCATGGTGCTGATAAGGAAATCTTTTTACCTATTTAATATGACTATGACCACTGCAAGTGTGGGACAACTGATGTTTATGGGGAAAGGAATAGAAAAAAAAAAATTTAAAGTGTTCCCATCAAAGCTTCTTTAAAAGCAATTGCTAAAGATGTTGCACAAGTGACTTTCTGCACACATTTGTGGTTTTTTAAATTTTCTGTTAAGTTTTTCAATGCAATTTTAATTAAAGCCTTTATTAGTGAGTGTTTCATTAGAAAGGACTGCCAATATTTTTTTTTCTCCTTTAGAATTTGAGTGATACTATATAAATATTTTGCTCTAAAGGGGTCATTCTGGGAGAAAGCAAAAAGGAAGTAACAGCGTTACATCAGTCATGCAAACATGTAATGTGAGGCATAGCTTGTCTTAATGAATTTTGTTCACTAATTGAGTCTAATTTCTGGTCGTGGCAACTTTGGTGTATTGATTTCTAGCCCCACACTAGCCTGGTAAACAAGATCTCATCAGTTCTTGGCTTGTGTCAGTAAGTCCTTTCCTCTCGGGCAAATAAAATATTTTAATCAGTTCTTGACAGCTTTCATACAAAATTGCATGCAACTCACTACATGAAGAAGGTCAGAGCTGCAGATCTGGGGGTGCGGAGTGGAGAAGCCTAGAGGTGCTCTTGTCCCCGTTAATGCTCATTAGCTGATGGCTCCTTGACCCAGGCTGTGCCAGCTGCTTGCAGCTGCACAGCTTCTCCCTTTCCACCTGGGCTGCATCAGCCTTGACTTGTGTCTGCATTGCAGTCACACAAATGACTGGGATGTAATACAGGGAGGCAGGAGTAAGGGTGGCTGCAGCAGCAGGGAGCTCAGTGCAGGCTAACATGTGTTTTGGTACCCAAGCTACTATAAGGCTGGCTCTCATACTCTGTGCTCACACATAGACTGCTGTGCTGGTGCAGTTTTAGCCTTTGCTTCTTCACAACACCCCCTCTGATGGAGGACATTACACATAATTTTCAGATACAGGAATCAAGCCACAAAGAAACTAAATTTGGGTATGTAGGGGAAGCAAAATTCTAAATACAAACTGACTGCCATTGCTCAGCCGCTTCTGGATTTAGATCGCTGTCTTTAGGTATTTGCCTTTGCAGGTTACTCACATAATTAAAAAAGAAAAAAAACTCAAAAATAAGAATAAGCTCATATTTCCCCCAGTTTAGCCCATTAGACCACTGCTCTTGGCCATTCTCATGATGAGATATCCCGATGACTATACTAAGCATACTGAAGTGCAGATGTCTCGGCTATAAGTAACACTTAGAAAGGGAGCACTGCATATATTTAAAGTTTGTAAGAACCCAGCAAATGTTGTGCCAAGATTAGGCTATAACATTTTTGTGCCTATCTGAGATCTTCTCCTTGGAGGATTTGTTCTTGAGAGTTGTGTAACACCTTTCCTTTTGCATTGACCTCTGAGATAATGTGCATCAGGAACATAATATTATCAAGAGAGCCAGGTGGTAGCTTGGGAGTTGGTACAAGGGCACATGAATAATGGCGTTATTTCCAATCAGAAAATTGCTAAATTTAAGTCTATTACTGAATCCAACAGAACACTGTGCAGCTTGGCACCTTATGTAGGGTGTGCACCTACATAAAATTGTGTTGATAACAGGAAACAATGTAAGGCTTGAAGAGAAAGCTGAAAAAATATCTCCATGAGCGTGTGGAAGGGAATACTAAATGTTTAGTGGTATTTTTAGCTGATCTCAATATTTCAAAGTACTTTCCCTGAACCAAGTGAAATGGTAAGCCACAACCTGGAAAAAAAAACCCAGGGATGGGAAAAATTCTTAACACGTTGGAGCTGGTTTTACCTTCAGCTGAGACATTTCATGCAGGGCAAGGTGAGCTGCTTATATGCATTAGCTCCATACACACAAGAAAAAGGGCTAGACATCGTGCTTAATTTAAAACTATCCCCAGTGAGTCTATTGGTGTGAGTACCAGAACGCACAGCAGTTGTGTGCAGCTGAATATACAAGTCCTTAAAATAATCCTTACTCACACAAGTGTTTAACTGCCACCAAAAGTATTGTCATCAAAGCAAAATGCTTTGAGTGGGAATGGATTCCTGCTTTCAGCATCCATGTGAGTAAATGTGGGATCACTGGATCTGTTGTAAGCAGACTTCTTATTATCAGTAAGGTTGCTGCCTGCACCTAAGAACACGGAAGTAATAACCTGCAAAATTAAGATGGTGCAAACGTAATTGTAACACTTCCTAGAACTGTCTGGCTTTGCAACTTTAGCAGTGTTGGTACAAGGCAGGACTCTCTTTTCTTTATGGTAAGACATTTGATTCAGCATTTACAATCAGGAAGTTCTAAAAGTAACAATGCTAATCCACCACCAGAAAAAAATGGGGGTTTCCTATCCAAACAGCAGGAAGATGAGGCAAAACTAATACTGCCAGTGGTGATTCCTGTCTTGTGTTTACATTGTCAAAAATGGGAAGCTGTTTGACATTGATAAAACCACTCCTGAAAAGTTGTCATCGGAGGTCTAAATTATTCATTTGAGTGAATCGTCACTAAACGCATACTAAACAGGAACCAGGCTCTTAAAAGATGAGCTAACAAAATACTGCGTTTGCAAGCTTTCTCTTTGTTGATTTTCTTTTCAGTGGAGAGAGGAAAACTAACGATGTGCTGGTTTTTACGATGCATTAACTAATTATAGACATTAAAGAAGAAAAACACCTATTATTTTATTTAAATCTTCCCCTAGCTATTGTCATAGCTGACAAATACAGTTCTTCTTAAACACAGTTCTGCAAACTGTTCTTTCTTTGTACAAGCGTGCTTTACAGCAAAAAATACCATAAAATAATCAGCAATGTAACTCCCTTACCTGTCCAGGCCGTGTGTCCTTCCAACTTCAAAGGTCACTGCTAGGAGTTGAGAGATCCCCTGTGAGTGATGTTTTTATTTACTGTAAGTGTAGTTTTCTCTTGCTCTTGTCCACAAGTCTATTTCCATACGGCTTATCTCATAGCATCTGCAAAACACAATGCATATAGTGTGAGCACATGCTGTGTTGGAAAAATGGGATCACTTGGATTTTTATTAAAAGATTTGAAGTAGACTCACAGTGATAGAGTACCGTGTGTGTGAATGTTTCCACTTCCATGCTTTATATACTGTGCCATTACTGGGGGGAAACGGTAATATATTTTCACTATCATGACTGGGGTTTTAGCTCTAAAGGGAAATCATGCAAAAAGTAGGCTAGCAGAAGTCACTCATTGCACAAAGGGTATGGAATAAACTACTCCACTTAATTACATCATCAAGAAAAGGCTTTTCTATGCACTAAAATCAAAGGAGGCTTTGACCTCAGTCTTAGGCTGGTGATTGGACATGAGCACAAGTCTTGCTAGATAAACGGAGATCATCAATATGTGCCTGGTTATATGTTTTCAGGACACCTATGCCTTATTGCAACACCTGCATGCATTTGCAGCTTCCATGAGGTCAAGGCAAGCTTACTGTGAGCACCAAGGTAACCCAAGACAGTGAGGGAGGTAATCTCTCAGATTATGCGTCCTTGGAGAATTGAGGATTTAAAACTCTCCTGGGAGTAGGAGGACACCAAGTCTTTCCCAGTCTTCCAGTCACAGAGGATGAGTTTCTTTGTAAGGGTCAACAACATCCTAAGACCAGTTCAGACAAAAGACCTAAGCTGACATCTCCCCTAGCCTGGGGACCCATTTTTGCCTTTTTGTGAGGTCAATATGATTTCTTGGATCCAACACCTCAGGTAAGAAAGGGCTGAGATTCACCTGGTAACTGAAGCACCTGACTGCTGTCAGCCTTCAAGACTGCAAAGGAGGGAAAGCTTAAATAAATGCAAACAGGCTGGTCTGCTTTGGAGAAAAGAAATCTCTGAAATACTACTCCTGCACCTGAGGCTCCTGAAAATACTTCTTGAAACTATATACTTGGGCAACCAGGTGGTTGCTTAAGTGAAGATGACACATCAAAACGTAATTTTGACAGTTCTTGACTTTTTAGTACCTAAGAACCCACGATGAATTAATACTGCAGCAGAGGAATATGACTTCTGCAATTCCTCCTGTGTTTCATTATGTTAGCATAGCATTAAAAGGAACGATTTTCTGGTTTTGATTTTAGGTGTATTCCCCTATTCCCATGTAAATGTGAGCCAGAATTGCACCATTTAATGGTTAAGAAAAGAGAGGTAACACCAGGAAAGCTGGTTTCTTATCTATGTCTTATTGCCTGGAGTTCTAAATTAATTATCCCTCTTAAGGGAAAATGGATGTTGAATGGGGAATAAGGCACAGCTGTTGAAGCAGGGTATAAATAGGAAAAGGTTTTAGAAGGAAAAAAGGTGCACTCTGAGATAGAAAGACATGTCAAGCAGTGTTACTCTTTGACTTAGACTGTTAGGATGAATTCGGCACTAGTATAATGAACATATTGATGCTTGGGGTTTTGGGGGGAGGTTCTCTTTGTGTTTCCTTGCACTGATAATAATGCCTTTGCTCTTCTCCCAAGCTTGCTCTCACTGGCAGGCTCCCTCAGTGGGCAGGGCAGTGACCCAGGTCCTTGGGAGACACCTCGGGGCACCTCCTGCTCTGCAGCCCATCTGAGACTGACACAGCACACGGGATTTCTGAGAGTAACTGTGAGAATTGCATCCTATGCTTGTTATCTTGAGGTGCAATAAATACTAATCTGCCTACCCTTGTAACATCAGAGCCTGCCTACAATACTCAGCCTATGTACACAGCAATATCATACGTACAGCAGGTGTGCATTTGCATGCATACTTGATTTCTGATTTCTTGCAATGACATCCTTAAAGACAAGATTAAAAGCATACTGGCTTTGCAGCAGTGATAAGGTTATTGCTCTACTGTACCCAGCATCCAACAGTGTTTCAGAGGGTATGTTTATAAGTAGGTAGGTAGGAGATAACCTGTCTTTTGGGACATCTTTACCTGCCTTGCATCCATACAAGGGTGACGTCCCAAAGCATGCATACTATCCTAACTAAACATATCTGTATGTTTAGACAGACCATTACTTTGATAATATTCTTGGACAACCCTTCTGGCACTGTGTTGCTGTTTAAGCTTAGTCAGCATCAACTACTTAAAAGTCTGTATTGGTTTAACTGAACTGAATTAAAACAGCACTGTGTAGACAAACCCTGAGAATTTAGAGCAGTTCAGGCTGTGTTGGTGTCTCTTTAGGTGTGACGGAATAGCACCTGGGATATTATTGCCCTTTCTTTTCATTCTATGAAAATAACTTTTGCTTCTCTCTCCATGTCTCCCTAGTCAGAGCATCTGAATTGCTGCATGAAAAGAGAATCAAAATGTAGGCCAAGTGATTAGACAGATGAGCAATGCTGGATTCTTCAATTTATGGTTCCTCAGATATGATAAAAGCAGAGGGGAGGTCTCAGTGAAAACTATACAATTTTTTAACATGTAAAGTTGGAAAAAAAATTCTTTTTAAGGCTTATACTAGTCTATGAAAACTGCACCACAGAGTTTTATACTGCCTTCTGAAGCAAATGGTCAAAGTTTTCAAAAGTGTAAAAGTTCACATTTTTTACACACGAGTATCTCCCTTCCTCTCTGCCTCTCCAATGGGTGTTAATCTATTACCCACCTTAAAGAAAGCTTCCTGCTGCTGCTTGGAATCTAAGCAGAAAATCAATTAACTATGGTATTAATGAGGCCTGATTACAGGTTTTTCCCTGCCTGTTGTTGTTTTCACCTCCCTTTTCTGCCAATATTTAACTAGGTATTCCATATGCAGAAGAAATCTTATCTATTCCTTCCTTTCATCAAACATGGATGATTGGAGTTCCTGCTTTTATGACTTTCCTGATAAATACCATTTTAGATTAAAGTGTTTGGAATGGGCCAGCTTAACTAAGAGCCACTAGGACAGAATTTCATACTGACATTGTCAGTGCTCATTGATGGTGATGATTCAGGATTATTTGTGCTGCAGTTAAATTCTAGATTTGGACGGGTTCCTTCTTTCTTACTCACATATAAAACATCTTCTGTGATATTGCTTTGCAGGATATGTGAAGAAGGATGAGGTTTCTCACCTTTCACAGCAGGAGGAGTATCTTGAAGTGTTGAATCCAGCACAACTCAAAGTCTTCTGGGGTCAGATACCCAAGTCATTATTTTATTCCATAATGTGGCAGGTACCACTTTGTGTTTCAATGCCAAGTTGGGAGACTACTTTAAGTCCCTTCACTGCCTGGGAGGGGGTTGACCTCTTTAGGGAGCTCTTTAACCACAGTAAATTATACTGGAGTGTGCAGAACCTGTTCCCCACTTTGAGACCCTGAACGAGAGCATCTCTAGGAGCTTGTGGCACCTGCTTGGGAGGAAGATGCCCAGGGCTGCAGCCTGTGCTCAGGCTAACAGCTTCATACCTCAATACAACCCTGGAGCTGTTCCATCTACTTCAGGCTTTCACTGACCAGCTGCAGCAGAATTACACTCCTGGCTCTGGAGGTGAAATCTTGCTGCTTGGCCTCAGGTCTGGCATCTATACAGTAAATTGTCTCCCATGTATAATATAATATTGGGATGATTTGGGTTATCTATCCCAATACACAAGTTCCAGCCTGACTAGTATGAATTATCTGTATCTCACGTCTCTAGCAGTCTTTCTTCTGCTGAAGGCACAGCACGGTACCAGTAGATCTATGCAGGTTGATCATTAAAGGTTCTTAGTACATGAGCAGACTTTGGAGAAAAAAACGAGAGTATTTCTGTTCTAGTGAGGCGTTTCTCTTCCAAACTTCGTGCATGGAGACAGAGCTTTGACTGGAAAATTGCTGAAGCCTGGACTAACAAGAGGAGACGTTAGCACAAATTTGGACTCCATGGATGAGCTGAATGAAGCATGAAGAGAAGCAGGGATGAGGAGGGAATAGAGGCAGAGGAATGTGTACTGGGACATGGGGATTTCTAATAGTTTCTTTGTCTAGGCCAGCTAAAGGAGGATTGCTCTGTGGTCTGCTCCCTAAAGCTGATCTGGCTGAACATCTCCCCTGCTTTTGCTACTGAATTGTGAGCTGAAAACCTATGGTATGTCCAAGGCCTTAATGCTGGAAAAGGGTGGTTACAGGACTGAAAAAACAATGTGAGCAATATTGTTCTCATTTTGTTTGGATCAGGGGAGTTGTCGAAGGGTAAAATGTCATTGGTGCACAAGTGAAACAGAGGGCAGACAAACAGGGAAAGTGCCTGAACCCAGGGATGCTGGAGGAGGCTGAAGTCTGATGCAGTGAGACAGCAGTACAGGGCACTGAGCTAGGGAGAGGTCACCCTGGGCACGAGTAACACCACATCCACCCATTTCCAGAGAACAAATAAACACAATTGCTATCATCCATGAATATGTGCACTTTTTTTCCCATGGTAAAGGCCCTTTGTATAACTCTTAAATTTAAACCAGTGAAATTGGAGCAACATGAAATTAATTTCTCTGGGTCCTGTTCTGTAAGCATCAATTATAATGTCTAATCTACATGAAGTGCTGCTAAGTTTAGTAACCGGCTCTTTATTATGCAGCACCCAAAAGCATTCAAATATATTCACATTAAGATGTAAGATCATATAACTGTTAACTGTAGAATCATCCAAATGTTAACAGTTGTTTTTTTGTCTCCTAAGGCTATAAACAGCTATTTTGATTAGGCTGCCAAGTTCCTCTAAAACATATTTTCAAAGAGAAATTTTTCAGTTGGAGCTTTGCTTGACAGCAGGCACAAAACAATGTCCTATCAGAAGGCAAAGAAAGCATAGGGGATCCGCCTTTATTTGCAGCAATGACGCTGGAAATCAAGATTTGGTAACTGCTGAAAATTTCACTGGTGGTAGAGGAAAGAGGGATGCACGCTGTGAACATGTAGACCATTTATGCTCTCAATTAAAAAATTATTTAACACCTACAGTTTTTGCCTGAGATATGTCTGGGAAAAAAAAAACCCTGAAAACTGCTGCCATCTCCTCCAAGGTCATGTAACGTGTCATTTAAAGGAATATTCTTTTTTTCCTATATTTGACATTTTATTGGCCTCTTAATTGTTTGTGGAATACATTTGTGCATTCTTTTGACTTCCTTTTCATTTTGCTCCTGTAGTCCAGTGTTTTTCTTTTCCTTATAGAAGATTATTGTGTAGCTTTTGCTTGTGTCACACTTTTTTTGCTCTTTTACTGTGTCTTCTCTTTCTTTTCTTTCTTTCTTGTCATCATCATTTCTTCTGTGTCCCTCCACTCCTCTGCTTGTACTGCTTTCCTTTCCACAAAAGTCATATTTGCTGTCATAGCTCACTTGTTAGTCTCTCCCTCCATTTTAATTTGTGTTCAATTCTCCTGACTCTATTTTCTCATTTAGGTGCCTCAAATAGACCACTAAAAACAAATAAACCAACCAAAATAAGATGATAAAAAAAAATCCACTGGCCAGAAAAAGATGGCACAGGGACAGAATTAGGACAAGGGACCATCCTAGTTACAGAGAGCGCTCAAGAGAAAGGCTAAGTCTGATATTCAAACTTTCCCAGGGCTGGGGGCGGGGGGGGGGAAGATGGTTGAATTGGTAATTAGGAGCTGCAGCCTGACTCTAAGCTGTTTTTACTACCTCTAACTGTGAAGTGCTGGGTTTGTAGGTTATCTAGCTGCTGCAAAGAAGTAGTATTTTAATTCTTTTTCCCTACTCTCCCTCATTTTCTGGGAAATCTCCTGCTTTGGGCAGGAAGGTGGTGAATGTCCATATGTCCCCCTGAATACTGAGTGCAAGGACCTTTGGTGGACAGAGCCTTTGCTTTCCCTCACAAGCAGCAGTCATACAGTGCTGGGGACAGCTATACTGAATAAGGAGCAGATCATCTTCAATTTACTCTGCCTTTTTATATTTGGGGGTTTTTTTAATTAATGTTTGGGAGGATCATATTTGAACCATCAGAAATGAAAAATACCAGCTTGTCCTGGTTAAGGTAACATTAAGACATCCCATAAGGAACATTCAAGCTGTGTTTTACTTCTAAAAATGCTTCTGTTCAAGAACTGCTGGTTCTTGAATATCCATACGATATGGCTATTCTTGTGATTTTTTTTTTTTTTTTATTTAACAATGGCAGAGAAGCAATCCACCTCACAGCTGCTTCCTCTGGTCCCTGACTTTGGGTTTTGTCCACCATTCCAGATGCTGGCAAGACTGACATTGATGGTCTACGTGCACAGTGTGAACGGGGGTGTGTGAAGGGTGCAGGGCTAGCTGAAAAAAAAGGGGAAGCTTTTTGCGATCAAAGTATACCCTACAAAATCTCTTTTTCACTCCGATTTCTTTTTCTTTAAACAGAACTATGCAACATCCATAGGCCCGTGTCAAGAAAGGAATAATATGGTATATAAACTCATGTCAGCACAGATAAATAATTAAAAAAAAAAAAGGTGTGAACATGGGGAGTAACCTAATCACTTATTTAAAGAAGTTTTGATTTTGTTTGAAGGCGGAGTTGGCATATACTGTAATATATAACGTACAGTGCACCTGGGCTGGGTTCATGGCATATTCCAAAGTTTTTAGAAGGCATTTTGCAATCTTTTTTATGATTTGACAAAAAATATTTGTAATAGTTCACGGCTGGTGAGGCTGCTTCTGTCTCTTCCTTTGTACCCTAAGTTCAAGACCCTACTCCTCACTTACATCTTTGGAGGCAGGAGAAAAATGACATTACAAGAAATTATTGTGCAAAGAGCATTAGGAAGAAGTAATGGGTTGTAACAGTATGGATGGTACCTTAGCATAACCACAAACCTCATTCATCATTTTGGAATCATTTACCTTTTGTAGTGGTGAATTATCCCTGCAGGAGTTGTGCCTTCGTCTATTAGTTAAAACCCATGTTTGTAACCTAAAAACTTTAGAATTAAATAACTAAATTACACTTACAGTACTGGAATAGCTGAATCGCAAACAAAGAAATGAGCAAAAAGAGACTCTAAAGCTTTCCAGATGGCTGGTTCCCACTGATGCACTTTTTTTTTTTCCTCTGGAGCTTCAAAACATGTTTAAATTATGAAACTTGGTGTGATTACAAGAACTTGGCAAGCACTCATTAAGGTTTTAGTCTGAGGAGTGTTACTACGGAATTAGAGAACTGAAGATGAGCAATCGTAGAGTTGTACAGCTGTCCTTGTGTGTGCACACTGTTGTCAGCATAGGTTGTATGGCATAGGACTCTGGTTCCCAGGGTCTGACTTTTTCATGTGCTGCACTCCTGCTGCTTCCTTGGGCCAAATCCATCTTTGTCAGAGTTGCTGAAACTGGTGAAATTGCATCAGTAATTTATTTGACTACTTTTGCTCAAAACTGCTTGCTTAGCATCCGCTATGCTCTGCCTCAAGCTTCTGCTGAGGCCAAGTGACTTGGTACGTGTCTCCTTTGCTCCTGGCAGTGCTTGAAGCGAGGCAGCCAGTGAGCACCTGGCTGTGCTGCTGGGGCAGACTTACTACTCCACAGGCAGAGTCCCTTCCTTTGCTGGGCTAGCAGAATAGGAGGGAAAGGCTTGTGGTGGGAGGTCTGGAGTGGGAGATGGCAGTAGTAACAGATGGTGGGAAAGAAAGTGAGGGGGAGCGGACGATGACAAAAAAGGAAACACACAAACAGTATTTTTTACTATCTGTTTGAATATATTCTGAGGCTGGCAATGCTGAGTTTTCAGTTCAAGTGGTGTCTCGTACCCTCCGTACAACCTGGGGTCAAGCTGGCAAGCAGGAAAAGGTCTTGTGTTCCAGTTGCAGAGGAAAGACAGCCCATGGTGGGGGTGAAGATTGGAGATGTGCTTATAGCAGATTCATACTCGAGAGAAGCAGGAACCTTCCTTTGTGTCTCAGTCCCTCCTGGTTGCAATAACAAGAGCATCTCTCCAGCTCCTTCAAGCCCATCTGCTGTCAGGTCTTTAGGGCTAGGGGATAAAAATCCTGTTACACAGATCGAAGAGAAAGCCAAAGCCTTCCTATTGCATGACTGATGAGGCTGCTAGTAAGGACTTTTTTTTTCTTTGGACGCAGCTTGTTGTCCAGCTTGTTGATGTTTGAAGAAAGTCCACTTTTCACTGGTCTGATGATAGAGACTGCTCCCCACGCTGTGGCAAGGGCAGGTTGGTTACTGATACCTCAAGATGCAGGGTTAATGGCAGTATTAACACAAAGAAAAAGGTAGGGGAAAAAAGCCCAACCAAACAACTGGTTTCTTTCTAGTAAAAAAACATTACCCCTGGAGTTAGCAAGAACATTTCACCATTGTGTGGTGTAGAGAGCCAACACCTGCTCAACATCAGACATTAGACAAATCACCCTGAATTATTCAGCTGTAGCTTAATTATTCAAGAAGAGGATGTGGCAACTATTTATGTCAAAAGGAGGGAGCATGTGGGTAACTGCAGTTCCCTTGTGCAAGCCCAGTGTATGCAGGATACCCACTGGCTGTCCATACTGCACTAACGTCAAAGAGGTCCCTCGAAAGTGACCTACTGTAATCCTCACCTCACTGTGCTCTAGGGAATGACCCTGCCATTCTTGTTGCACTGGTGTCACATTCTTGCTGTCCCTACTTAAGTAACATACACTGCAGTAAGCACGTACATAAGCATTCAAGTGACCCACCTGCTCTGTACCTTCCAAAGGTGTTTTGCTGTCTGCTCCTTAAATTTATTGCCAAAAGACAGTTCCTTTGGGGCTCAACCAGCTGTTATCTTATGCATTTGTGGACTCCTGCCATGTGTCACTGCTAGTATATGAATTAAAAGCAAATGCTGAAAATGATGTGAAGAGATAAATAACAGTATAGCAGGAGGAGACGCACCCATGCAGTAGATGTGGTGTGACTCTTTTCTAATAACTCACTGTCCATCAAGTCACTATCATGTAATAACTTGCAGATGGCTCAGCAGTGGGTGGCATTAATATACTTGGGCCCCTCTGGCATACGGGTGCCCTGCACTGTCCTTCCCACCCTCCCTTTTCACCAGCAGACTGCCTTGTGCCTTGTGGCTGACTGTCAGGGGAAGTGAGCAACATGCGCTCGCTGTCACACAAAACACATTCAGCTGCCTCCTGGGGGGCTTGTATGCCTTCCCCAGGTGGGGAGGGAAAGATGGGTGAGTCCACCTGATGTCACTACTTTTTGCAATGGTACCAGAGAAGAAAGGTGACAAGCAGCAGCAGAACTGAAATATCAAGTATGTTCAGAAAGTTTGCTGATGTGATTTTTGTTTATTAACTATTCTATCCAGAATCATGGTCTGATTACACACACCACCACTTTCAAGGGACATCTCTGACATTGAGGCAGTATGGAAAGCCTCTGGGTATTCCGCGTGCACTAGGACTTGCATTGTACAAATGCACATACAGACTCAGATGACATCGAAATGCTTACTGCACTTTAGTAGAATCAATGACATCATGCAACAATTTCGCAGGGAAGTTTTGAGAAGAAGGAAACAATTTGAGTCTTGGAAAAGCAATAACAGGAAGGTATGTCCATAGGAGGGGTATACAGGGTAATGTTATTAAAGTTACTTTTCCTAGAAGATTTAAAGGCAAAAATAGAGAAGTAGATTCAGAAAATGTTTACATAGGACTGGAAGGGACCTTCCACTGCAAGTGCTTTGTCATATAATCTGTGTTAAAAACATAAAACCTACCAACTTAATTGTTTCTAGACTTCACTGTTTACATTGAAGGGCTATTGCAAGAACTTGCCACTAATATTAGAAAGCATCTTTGGATTTCCTATTTAAATTTGCTGATGGCGAACTCACCTCCATTATTAGAAACCAAACACAAGTATTGAGATACTAGGACAATGGGTGCTGAGTAACATCTGATGGGACTGAAAACAAAGGACAGTCTGCTAAACTAAAAATCACACGGGAAGATGCATGGATTGGACCACTTTGTCTTCTTTTATGGCTGAAGTCTTCCTTTAGATTGAAAAGATGTTAAAATGGAAAATCCTTGCATTTTACATTAATAATTAAAGTGGAGTACTTCCAAGTGAGCACACATTTCTTACAGTTGATTAATAAGTTTTCCTTTACAAACTCCTTTACAATACTGGATGTTGTTGTTTCAGCAGTGGTTGTGTTGATACTCTTACGATTTACTTGCAGGCAATGCCAAACACGTTCAGCTTGCCGGAACACCATGCAAAAGTCAACTTGATTTGCACCACTGCAGAGACATACTTCATCAGCTGGGAGGGGGGAGGTACAAGCAGGTTCGAGAGCTCAGCAGGCAATCTTAGCCTCATCAGTGATGTGTAAATACACAGAGGGTATTTACACATAGCTGGAGGTGAAACGCACTCTGTCATACATGTTTGGGGTCAGTGGGGTTTTGCTCTTCTTAAGACAGTAATGAGAAATGATCTCTCAAAAGTGAGAAAGGAGTGCCAGGGCTACCTTGAGCTGCTGCCTCTAGCAGAGAGTGAAATCTGGCAGCAACAAATCCTGCCCCCATTCAGGTCGCAGTAGATGGGGACAGGGGTGCTGATAAAGGACAGAGATCCTTGTCTCACACATAAAAGCCAACTGGCTCTTTTTCTGAAAGGCTTGATAGTACTGTGATATTTTTGATATTGATGCCATGTTTTGGGAAGGTGGAGATACCGGTACCTTAAAAGATTCAAAAAGTATTGTTCAATGCTAAATTTAATTTCTTGTCATTAAACAGGGCAAAGAAACTCAACCCCTTTCTTCTAATGTCCAAACGGAAAAACACAAGCTTATTAGCAGCATTATCCTGAAAGCTGTTTTCCTCCCTGCTGCATTATCCAGCTTCTGGAGGAGCTCTTCTCCAGCCCTGTGCTTCTGTCCTGCTGTATTCAGAAGACCTGGAGCACAAGCCTGAAGATAAACATATCCCAGGATGAGGAGAGTGTTTAGTGTCATGAATAGACCCACTATCACATGTTTGAGTAGTAATATTCACTCCTTTTAATAAGAAAGACCTCAAAGATAATAATTGCAACATCTATCATGAATATTAAATTGTAGGCAGAGGAAAAACATTCCCTTTGTTCCCGCTAATTCCTATTACACACATCTTTGTGTGCATCTAGCTTCCTGAAAAGCCTAAGAAGCTAACAGACTTTCTGAAAAATTATGATAGATAATTTTATTTTATAATGAATCAAGGATCTGATACTGGAAGAAAGCTTGCTTGTCAAGAGAACTAACATTTAATAAGGGAACCTCAGCTTTTTTAAATCAAAGCATTTGATGGGATATGGGTCTGCAACACAAAGATATTACAGCTGATACAAATGATTGGGCCCATGAATGGTCTGGAACAGGATGGTATTTACAGGTGCGGAAAATGAATCGTCTTGTGAAAAAAAAAAACAAACTGCAAAAACAAAAGCTTGAAGAAGAAAATTTCTTTCATTTTGCCATGCCCTGCCTAACCAAAATATTTGTGTAGCCGAGCATTTTGCAAGGGACAGCTGGTAGAGACATCTACAGTTAAAACTGCTGAGCCTTTCAATATTTTGCCAAAATTTTGACTACCAGACTAAAATATTCCTAGCTTGCTGTCTACCTCAAGCTCTAACAAAATGGTCCAGCAATGTTCATGAAAATATTTATGAAAAAATTGTATTTTTAATCAAAATTGTTCACCCCGGACAATTTTTGGAAGCAGACGACATATCAATGTATTTTTGCTTCAGCCTGCAATTTGCCTCTTGAGTGACCATTGGATTGCATTTTGCATTAAAGACGCACAGATTTGGCTGCAATGTAAGACTTGGAAAATCACTGATGTAAGTGCATGTTTTGCTATTGACTTTACCGAGACCAGTATTTTACCCATCAATATCAACCGCAGGACCATTAGCGGCAGATGATAACACATCAGGTAGAGCCTTTTGGCAGAAGAAGCAGCAAAGTCCTCCCTGGAGAGCGTGCAGATCGAAAGCCATGTAGCTACATGCACTGTAGCTACTGCATACAGCTCTGAGCCCAGGTTAATAAGCCCTATTGTGAGGAATATTAGCTTGAGCATCATCCTAATGAAGTTTCCAGTAAGCTCTGAGCACAGGCAGAGCAGTCTGCCTCAAAAGCCTGTGCAGAGATATTACCTAGGAAATAAGAAACGTTTTTTGTGCCATGTGCAGAAAACTTTTTCAATCATGTGCGTTGAAGAAGATAAAAAGTGTCCTCTTAAGCTTGCACATGTTAAGGACTGTGACTGAGGAAAAATCTTGCATTGCTACCTCTGGCATGACTTGTGTCAGAGTACTATAGTATCCATGTGCAACAAGACCAAAATAAAAGCTGCAAAGAGGGTATTTATTCAAGTATGTTATAACAGTGCTTAATTATGCACATGAAGCTTTCCTTAGTATTCCATGTCAGCATATTCTTAACTAGGAACATCCAGGCTTAGAAATAAAGAAATTAATGGTCCGACCAAGAGGTGGTATAAATTGGTAAGAAGAACTACATATGCTAGATGAACAGGGGCTGTATCACAGATTGTCTGACTGCAAGCTAATGGTGTAAACACAGCTTCAACATTCTCACTGAATTTTGCATGGTCAAACTTGAAATATCTACCATGTTTCTACATCTACTGTATACTTTCAATCACTGTGCATGCTGATGTCCAAGGAAAATTTTGCCTTAGAGAACCTGGAAGTAAAACATTGAGAATAAACTCCTTTGTGGGATATTCGGAGACATAGTGGGGTTGTGATTGTAAAGTGTCCTGCACCCTTGTATTGGATAAGAAAAAAACCCAAAAGATCATGTGACTTTACCAAACTTTCAATGTCTTTGGAAAAATAATTTTTAATCTGAATATGCTGCAAATTGAGTAGGTTCCTCTGAAGACACCTGTAGTTTTTTGCTGACATGAACAGGTGATGTGGTGCTCTACACCTAACAGAGGCCATCATTTTAAAGGCAACAGGTTTCAGCTGATCACTTCAGAGATTAGGATTTTTCTGATGTGTTTCCTATGGCATTTTGTTTTCAGCTAACGTGAATTACTGGCATTTTTCATCTTTTCCTAATTCCTTTTTCTAAGTCACAAAGGTGAAATCTTTAGCATTTGCATAAGTTTATATGTACTATCTATAAAGCTGTAACTAACAAACATTGACAAGTTGCTCTTAATGAGGGAAATATTGCTTTGCAAGACAGAAAATGAAAAAGTACTGCTGTATCTTGTCCACAACAAGGCAGCAAGTCAACCCAAGAACTAGTTGTAAAATCCGACATCCTCAGATTCACTCTTAACTGGCCAAGTCACACTGTTTGCTGAAGTCAGGAGGAAATCAGTGGAGAGACAAAGATGAAAGCATCATCATCAGTTGCGCTGTACTTAGAAGTCCAAGTGTGTAAACAGAGTTGTACCACAATTAAACTCAGAACACAGGAATTAATCTCAATATGTGGGCCTGACTCTGCCATTTACGGCTGCGTGGGGAGTTTCAGACCCTCTGTATGGCCTTACTTTCTATGAATTTAAACATCTTTTACTGTGAAGTCCACTCGCTGTTAAAACTGACATTGTCAGTACCTCTAGTTTTCTTGCAGTGCTACAGTCCTCACAAATGTTCCTTTGATGACTGCCCTTCTTTCAATGAACAAGTCAGGTCAGAGAGCTGACATTAGAAAGGGAAAGACCGTTGAATGAACAAAGAAAGGTTTTTTCTAAAGAAACCATACTTCCACTAATCCTGAGATGCCACCACTTGCCTGCATTTCATGCAGTTATCCAAAAATTTCAAGTTGCTACATTTGGCTAAAACTGTATTAAGAACCACAATAATGAAGGTAATAGTCTTGAATATTACCCTGGAATAAAATCCCCTCACACAGGCAAGCAGCCATGACCTATTGTCATATAGAAGCCATTTCTTGGGGGAAGGAGATAAGAAATCATGGGAAAAGCCAAACAGCATTATGGACCAGAATAACACTGTGCTTACAGGCAGAGCAAGCTCTAGAGGTCTGAACACAAACCACAAAGGGATTCCTAGGGGGAGTCCAATACTGTTTGCTAGTGAGTAAGCCATTATGCCCCACTGGAATTAAAATATTTGTTATTACTACTTTTATAATAATTTACTTAATTTACATGCAGCCCAATAGCAAAAAGAAAAAAAGGGTGGGGGAAAAAAAAAAATTAAAAAGACATGGAGCATGGAGCACTTCATTTATATACCCACAAAGGTATCCATTTTATTACTTTAGAAACAAACACTTCTGGAACCACAGACAAAAACCTCTTCACTAGCCCTGTGTCCATCTCACATTCAAGCTGATGCTCTCCATCTTTAATGGCTATAATTACTGCTCCTAGATCCTGTGTGTTAACTCGATCCCTTTAGTCCTGCCAGCAATACTGGCCTTCATTCAGCTCATGTGCTTCTCATGCAGGTTCCTTTGTTATTTCCTTCCCGCACCTCCTTTTGCACAATACACCCACCCTGAGCTTTATCTGCAGCCTTGCTCCCCTTCATGCATTTCTAAAGCCTTACCTCTACCACCATGCCCATGAGGAATTTCTAATTAAGTAGACATAAGCAAATATGAACATCTGCTTAAAATAACACTTGCCTCAATTACAGAAACCTCTCAGTCTGTAGGTCTGCTGTGCTGACAGGCTGTCCCTGAAATCATGCGTCATCGTTGCTGTTGTTCTCAGTCACCCCTTTGCTTACTTCTCTATGGCAGCTCCAGGAGCACAGTGTCAGCTCTTGAAGGCAGAACAATTTTTATCAGTACAGCATGTAGCACCAACGGGGGGATCTTGTTCCAAGCTGGATAGTTACAATTTATGGTACAGGAAAATATAAACGTTGTCACTTGCCCATGGAAGCTCTGGCCACTGCATTACCAGATCGGCTAGTTCATGGCAATGCAACACCCTGATGTCTCTTCAGCAAAATTATTTTAGATTTTCCTCCACTGCTTCCTCAGCTCACCCTCAGTAACACCTCCGGCCATAGCTGGCCACCCCTCCTTACTCCTGAGTGCTGCCACCAGCTCTTGGTGCCGCTGTTGCTTTGGGATGGCCAGGCTGCAGGCCCTGGGCAGCCAAACTCAATAGCTCACTAACAAAGTCCAAGAGGGCGGGCTGTAGGAGAAAAGGGATGGGGAACCTGCTCCAGCTGTAAAACTCAGCACTTTGTTTGTCTTTGTGGGCGTTTTATGCTTTTTTTCTTGACACAGAGGAAATAACTTCTCGTGAAATCGAGAGGGAAAATTGAGACCAGGCACACAATGACAGCAGAGGTGCACAGGGGAAGGCATAGGGTGCTACATGAGCTATCCATAGCAGCGCTTTGCAGCCAGCGAGGAGCTGTGATAGGGCTGGGTGGAAGATATTCTGTAAGGGAATCCCGTCCTCCTGACCGCCCGTGCGCTTAGCTCAGCTTGCTTGCCCTGTGTTGCACCTCTTCTACTGCTCACTTCAAATAAACCTCAAGGAGTCCAACCGTAATTTTGAGACAAAAACTGTGAGAGTTTGGGAACCCTCCAATGGCCTCTGAAGCATCCCTTTTTCTCCTCGGCTGTGTGTTTCTGCGTGGAATACAGCAGGCCTGCCGTCAGCACACGGGGGATCTCTTTCTCGCCCATTCGGCCACCCTTTAAATACATGTAGCAAGCCCCGGCACTGGCATCCTCACAGGAACACCGCCCGCGCAGCCCGCCTACGGCTTGCGCGTGCATATATGCGTGTTTGTCGTACAGGAGTAAGAGATAGCTGCGCGCGGGGGCCGCATACCCGCCCGCGGCCC
>NW_010550641.1:3420-3705 GCF_000687285.1 Phaethon lepturus | reverse complement strand
AGAGCGATGCGGGCGGTCCTCGTGGCGTAAAAATAATAAAACGGGATCCACAATTAATTTCCCACGAGGGATTGTCACTCTCCTTCCTGTCGTGGAGGGAAGGATCTGCGCGTTACCCAAAGAGAGCTGGAGAACAGTCCTTCACGCATTACACCCCGTGCGGGTCTCCGCTCCACATCAAACACCGCTTTGCGTCCGCGTCCTCCGTGTCGCGGACGGCGGCTCCCCGCGGTGACAGACGGGAGCTGGGAACCTGCCTCCCACGCCACGGCAGCCGCAGTCCGC
>NW_010550641.1:3164-3379 GCF_000687285.1 Phaethon lepturus | reverse complement strand
CAGGAAGGGCTGCGCCCAAAAACACCCATTTTAGGACTTTGCAAGAGGAGCCACAGGACGGGAACCTGCAATTTTCTCGCCACGCGTGGGCTGTAAGAGAAGGCTGCAGGCGTCAAAGCTGTCACTTTGGAGACTCGTTTAGCCGCACAAGACATCATTACCCAGCACCTACCAGTGACCGGAACGGGAGACGCCTTCTCGGCGGCCGCCAATAG
>NW_010550641.1:1555-3120 GCF_000687285.1 Phaethon lepturus | reverse complement strand
GCGGGGCCCGGGAACCACCGGCCTTTCCACTCACGCGGGGGTGGGCAGGGAGCGTATTTTTGGTGGGAGGAAGTCTAGGGTCAGCCTCCTCAAGGTCGTCCACAAGGACGGGGGCTCTCCAGCCCCACGGGAGCTCTGCTCCAGAGGAATGGGCAAAACTGCTGGGGAGCATCGCTCCCATCACCAGGCAACGACCCTCCACCAGTTAGAAACCCCTTGCAGAGGGGACAGACCCAGCGATTCCCCTTCTCCTACTGCGGCTCCCAGCCCCAGCTGCTCCGCAGGGACACGCGCTCGGGGAAGCCTCGTGCCGAGGACCAGAGGCTCATTCACAGCTGAGTTCGGCTGGCAAACGCAAGCTTGAAGGCAAGATGCAGCCGCTCGCATACCACTGATCTTAGTCCACCGGGGATTTTACCACTTGACCCACGTGCAGACCTCTGCCTGCCCCAGCAGCGTTAGGCAGGACGCACTTTTTAGATGGCACCTGAACTGGCAACCTGTAGCGCAGAAGCCCTCCTTCTGCTGGCAAAGCGGAGCCAGCAAGCCCTTCTCCACAAGCCCTGCCCGTCTCAGCTAACAGCTCCAGTTCAACCAGTCAATTTGCAAGACTTGGAGCCCTTCTGCCTGCTCTGGAAGGGCTGAAGTGACCTAGTCCTGTCCCCCGGGGTTTGCTCAGCTCCTGCAATTAGTAAGAAGGGATTGTCGATAAAGCAGAGCAGCTGCTAGTGTTTCAGCTAGAGTGCTTCTAGAAATACAAATGTTTGGCACTTGGAAAATAGGAGACTCCCTTTGTAGGCAGAACAAAGGCAGAGAGGAATTAAGATCTTATCTGAAGTGTGTTTAGGATCTATCCTACCCAGGGCTCCGGGCGCTTCAGCCTGGCAGTTTCCACCTGGTTCAGCTATGCCACCCCCCTCCCATGGCTCCTGCCTCCCTCCCCACGGCTCCTGCCTCCCTCCCCAGCCCCTCTCACAGGGGCTCCGCCAGTACCCAAACAGCCAGCAACCCCCCGGAAGCCTCTTCTCTCTCCCTCTCAGCAAAGTCCTACTTTACAGCTCATGCTGGCGTGAAACCAGCACTGAAAAGCTGGGGTGCTGGGGCCTGGCAGACTGCAAGAGCCTACCCGCATCCCAGCCCCTTCTTCTGACACGGTCACGTGCAAGCAAGAGCGCAGGAGGCTCTTACAGCTCTGCGCCATCCCAGCTCCAGCCCCCAAAGCCCATGAGGCCACCGGGAGCTGGGCATGGCTGCGGCTCTCCCAGGGAGAGAGGTCCTGCTGGTATTTTGAGTTGTAGCGACCAGCTTCTGAAGGTGCAGGCTTGAAAGAATAAAAGACACCCCCTCCCCGGCTGGGTTTGCCTCCAGCCACTTCCCACACACCACAAGGAGCTGGAAGTCCCAAGCAGCTACAGAAAAGCCCAGGCAGCGGAGCACACTCCCTCCCCCGGGTCTCCTTTAGTAAGCAAGGACTAACGAAGAGCCTGAATTCATTCCAAGAACAGCGCCGGAGACTCCAGACCACTCGGTGCAGCAGCAGCATCTCGATTGTTACCATGGAAAAG
>NW_010550641.1:336-1539 GCF_000687285.1 Phaethon lepturus | reverse complement strand
CCCCCAGGCTGAGCTTAGCTGCAAGCTGGAGCCAAGCTGCGCTTGCGCAAGCCAGGGAGCTGTTGGGAAACTCGCTCTGAGGAAGAGACCTTACAAAAGGCGAGGTTTCAAAACTGGGTGCTGGCTGCACGGGCACCACCAGCTCTGTCTGCTGAGAGGTGAGGTCCTGAGGTCCCCGCGCCTCCTCCGGCGGGATGCATTCCCAGGCAACCTGCTTTTCAGCTCCTGGCACTCCCAGGCTAATGGGAAGAGAGGGAAGGAAGGTCACAGCATCCTTCACAGCACAGCAGGGAGAGGAGTGCACTGATCCTGAAAAATGACTGCTCACCCTGAAAACACCACTACAGCAAATCCTGTGCCCAGGACCAGCACAGTGCCTTGCTGACACTCCGGGCAGCCTTTTTGCCCCTTTTCAAAGGAGAAAAAGAGAAATTAAGTAGATTCCCAGGACAGTTGCCACATCCTGTGTTCTCCTGAGAGACGCTGACTCACGCCAAAGTTGCCGCTGGATGCGTTTTCTTCCAGCGCACTGTACGCCGAGCACACGCCTGCGGTTCTGCGACATTGGAGCTCACAACAATGGTTCGGGGCATCATCTCCGACCCTTCAACAGAGCCTCGCAGCACAGCGAAGTCCCACGAAAAAGGGTCGCCCACCAAAGCTGCCCATTTCTGTGCTAACCTCGCCCCTCCCGCTGTTTCTCTGCGGAACTGATGTTGACATTGCTGTTCTCAGTGTTTTGGAATAAAAGGAGGAAACCAGGGATTGCTCCTTGGCCCAGCCAAGGGACCAAGAGCCAAGTAGTTCCCACCACATCATCAGGGGGTACCAGCACAAGAACCCAGCCGTGCATCAAGGCCGGGGACTTCTGCTGATCCAGGGACACCCTCAGGGTATAAAACAGGACATGTCTGGACAACACCCTTCTCAAACAGGCTCTTCTCTTCCCACTAGTGAACGAAATCCTTATCTGTGCCAGTCGTTATCCCTTCCATCTGTTTATTTCTGCTTGCCAGAGCTTTCAAGCCCTACAAGATTTAGGTTTACCCGAAATACTCGCCTAGAGAGTCAACGCCTGTCCAGATGAGGCCGTTTGCCATTTCACCCAACTGTGTGGCTGGATGTCAGCTGGGAAAGGGTAAACTGGTGCAAAGCATGGACTGGGAGAGGCGGACTGCCCGCTGGACCCTTCCCACCTCTGGA
>NW_010550641.1:0-314 GCF_000687285.1 Phaethon lepturus | reverse complement strand
AGCCAGACCCGGACCCGCGAGGGGGGGCCCCCCCCCCCCAACCCCGCCTCTCCCCCTTTGCGCGAGGGGTAGGGTGCAGCGGCCTCGGGCGAGGAGACCCGCGCGCTCACCTGGCTCTGAAGCTCGCTCTGCTGCTTTAGGCGCAGGTTCTCGGGAGTGTCTGCCACTATGGTGAAGGACTGCTTCGGGTAGTGTCTGGGGGAGAAGGGAGATCGTTAGTCACGGTGCTCCGGCGGGCCACGACCGCGCTCGCTGCCCGCTTCCACCCACCCCACAACCAGCAACCCCCGCCGGGTCCCAGGAGGGCCGCGTGC
>NW_010550640.1:0-26805 GCF_000687285.1 Phaethon lepturus | reverse complement strand
GGCAAGCTCCTCCGCCAGCTCTCTCAGTACTCTTGGGTGGATCCCATCAGGCCCCATAGACTTCTGGGTGTCCAGGTCACATAGCAGGTAGTTAATTGCTTCCCCCTGGATTAAGAGGAGTTTATTGTGCTCTCCATCCCTGTCTTCCAGGTCAGGGGGCTGAATACCCTGTGGATACCTGGTCTGGCTATTAAAGACTGAGGCAAAGAAGGCATTAAGTACCTCAGCCTTGTCCTCATCCTTGGAGACAATGTTCCCCGCTATATCCAGTAAGGGGTGGAGATTCTCCTTGCATCTCTGTTGTTAATATATTTGTAGAAGCATTTTTTGTTATCCTACAAAAAATTAGAGAAAGCAGTTTGACATCATGCACTGAGAATGTTGCTGAGGTTCAAGAGTTCATGAGTTAATGATAACTTCTAGCTTACTCTGCTGCCTGGAAGAAATCATAACACCACTCTGCATTTCTCTGTCTTTTCCTAAATATTTGGGCTAAGATTCTCACAATTTTTAAGCTAGATTCGTGACACCATCCCTCCATCAACACTAGCAATCATGCTGTTTTTCCAGTGTTTAGATATACACGAATGAAGCCTGCTAAAGATTATTGAAGGAAGCTTTTTAATAACAAGGTAACATTAATAGGAGTTATACTCAAGCATGAATGAGAGAAGGTACCTCACATCCTCCTTGCCTTTGGGACATTTTCACGTAGTCTTCCCTGTTGTGTGGCCTTCCCATTCATTTTTATTTCTTAAAGTATCTAGATATGACACTTATTCCACACTAGAGTTCATGGCCATTAGAAAAAATCTGTTTGGAAAAATGTGAAGAGGAAATGTGCAAATATTTGATTAATTAGGTTAGAGCTGGTAAAATGAGATGGGTTGTGTTGGTCTCATTAACAAAGAGAACTTTCTTTCTCCAAGCCAGCTGGAATAATAAAACCAATTTTGTGACAGTTTAAATGAAACTGAGCCATTTTACGTTGGTTTTATTTCTATTTCTAATGCCTACTAGTCACAGGAATAATATAACCCTGGGAAAAAAAAGCAAGCCCCCTCGCCCCCGCTAGAAAACAATAAACCAAACAAAAAAACAAGCAAAAGAAACTCTTGTATATCTTCTGTAGTCCTGAGTCATTAAGGCTAAATGCTATAGCTCAGGAGAAAGGGTGTACTTAAAGAAATTATTTATGTTTATGTGTTTGAAGCATGTATTGCTTTCTTCTTTTGTTCTTGAAAACCAAGGAGACAAAAAGTACTGTACACATCTGTTGTATTTTTCCTGAATGTAATGTGGGTAATTATAATTAGTGAGCTTTTGCTTTTTATGTAACAGTGTAACATATTGTTTAAAATGAGCGTTGTTCAGATCAAATACAAAGTATGACAAAGCTGAATGTGTGTCAACATATTCACATACTGTCACAGGCAGTATATGAAATATACCTGACATACAAAAAATTTCCCTTTACTTCAGAAGGGTTGGATAGTCTTCTACAAAGGAGACACTGAATTTTTCTCTTGCTTCTAAATGGCACAGATTTTCTTTCATGATGCAACACAGAGCATTTGATATTTTTTAAAAGGTGAATGTGATTACAGTATGAATCAAAATAAGAAGAAATGTAGATTTGCGTGTGGTTGTACATTTGGCAGTCAGTTTCATTAAAAAGTTCTTTAAAGTTCATAAGCCTATACATCTTTTCAGATGAGTTAGGGATGTTTTATGGTCCTGTATCAGAACATATCTTAATATTTTAATGCAAGACATGGCAAATGATGTTATTGTTTTGCATCCATTGAAAATTGGTAAGTATTTTTTGACAAAGACCAGTAAGTTTTGTCTCTTTTCAGGTAAAACTTTACAAGAGTTTTGTATTAAAAAAAATTGAGTATTTGTTATTTATAGAGTGATTTCTGTAAGTAATTATTATTTTGTAAATGGTTCATAAAATATGCTGTGTGTTTGATACATAAAATCAGAGGTGTTTTGATTATTTACTTTTGGACATACTATTTACACGGATCATTTTATCTTCCCAACTGAATGAATATGATTCTTAAAACTATGTTTGCACTCACTATTTTGAAATCAAGATTATTCTTCAGTAGTATTTATTAGTTTGTATTTTATATCTTAACACTTTCTTTAAAATATCTTCCAGTAATTGTTTATGCTTAAAAAAAAAAAGAAAAAGGTAAAAAACCCCTCTAAGTATGTCAAATGAATTCCTGGAAAAATTCTAATAGACACAGGTTTGCTTAAGCATCCTCCCCATAACTTAGAGATGTTACTGCAATTTCATGTGAAATGAAACCAAAGAAAATATTAATATGAACTTTTAAAAGGTTAAAGTACTATACTTCTTATATTTCTATATTGATGACATCCAAATGGTTTAAAATGTTGTTTTTAATTTTAATCCAATGAGTCTAGGAGTTAACTTATGGACTCTCTCAGATTTTTTTTCAAAATTTCCTCATTTCACCTGGGCTAAAGATATCATTAGAATAGCTTTGCATATGGTAATTTTGCTAACATTTCTTCCTTGATCAAGTAAAGCTTGAAAGTACAAAGACATACAAAGAAAGTATATACAGCCAACAAACACACATAAAAGGATGAAAAAATTCCCATTCAAACAATATTATGATTATATAGTTATGCAAACAGAGAAAGAATATAAAAGGTGTTCTGTATATGAGCATGAATGTGAAATAATGATCAGAGAAAGAAACAGTTATTGAAGTGCAGATGAAGTATTTGTGATTTCGCTGGTTAGCTTATATTTTGTAAAGATGTGATAAGGCAATCACAAAGAAGTCCCTTAAAAATTACTTTATTCTATTAAACAAGATGGGCAACACCTTTAAGACGGCTTTTTAATATTTTAAGTAAAGAAACAAATGTCTGCACAGAAGGAGAAATGCCAAGGATCTAAAAATCAAGACTCTCTTTGCACTGAGCAATATTTATTAATGTGATGTGTTTATTGATGGTACTGAGTAAAAAAGGATCATCTCTGAACCCAATTTCTCCAAAGGTCAAGGTTTTAGTTTATCTCCATTAGAAAATTACAGGTCTCGCATTACATTGAGACCAAAAGATGTTGTTCATATACCTTGGGACTATTCACAGTGAAAGTTTTTGTTTAAGCCTATTTCTAGTATTTATGTAGTCTACATGCCAAACTCTTAGGGAAAGTAGATGTTTTTACTCTGTGTGAGTTAATCTTTTCAGAGAAGCAGAAAGACATATCCAAGTTCCTTTGAATGAACTGTTAGTTTGTAAATTACTGATGTGAGAATTTGTGTCATTCTACTTTATATCGAATTGACAAGACAACATTAAGAAAGAATATTTTTCATTCTTGAAGAAGTTAGTTTATAACATTTGAAGTTTTTACTTTATAAAATATTTTTTATTATTCACCTTACAATAGACAAGTGGTTTTTTCTTAATTTCTAACCTAGAAATAAAAAATAAAAAGCACTTTTGGGGTACCAAACACCACTAGTCTATAAAAAGTTTTTAGATTAATAAAAAAATAGGAAGATAATTGTGAATTCTGTCAAGTTTTAAGTCAGAAAATTGGAGAGCAATAGAATTTGAACATTAGGTGTTTAAAATTTAATCTTTGGGCCTCAGTTAAAAGCTTATTAGTGCCCATTCAAAATCTTACAGAATTTGCAAAGGAAAGGCCAAGAAGATGCACACTTACAAAGATAAATCTTTAAAGAAAAAAACTGTTTTAATATCTTGAAGAAATTGTTGCAGTAACATAACATAAGACAATCTGATGGACCCAGATGTAAAGAAGATACAGCAAAGTGAAGTAAGGAGTTGGAGCACAGATAATTTAGGTTAGAAACACCCAAATTCTACAACAGCAGAAGTGAAAGACATGGTTGTGCAAAGCATTGGGTCTTTCAGGCTGAAGGCAAACTGCAAGATCAAACAACCAAAACAGCATGCTACAACTGAAGATAGTTCCAAAACATCATCGGCACCAGAGCACAGGTGCACACATATGCATCAGGGTTCCCTTGCCAGGGGACACTGGCCCCATTCAGACCTCCCCATCAAGTCCAGCCTCATGGCCAGAAGCAGCTTTGGACCTGGGTGTGGTTCAGGACCCAGCTGACCTCTTTCCTCGTGTAGCACCACCAAACTGAGATCCCCTGAGGTCTGGCACTAGGACTCACAGAATTCATCAAGCCCACCCTCCAAAACAGGGGGAGGCTTGTTGCCGTGGGACCTGGGAAGGAGCAGTCTTGATTTTGGAAACTGTTTCCAATCTGAATAAAATCAAATCCTACTGTCCTCTGTGGTAGTTCTTAAGATCTGTCTTCATTTGGAGAAAGGAGTGGATTAAAGAAATTAATTTAGTGTATGTGATAGTAACAGGCTACATTGGACAGATTAGACTATACCACAGTATAAAGATTTTATTATTTTGGTTGTGGGATTTACAGTGAAGGAGAGACAGGTTTTTCTACTGCACAAATAGGCAAAAGACAAATACACACAGTTAATTTTGAAAATATGTTTAATACTAAATCTGAACAGTAATTGTGGACAGTCTCTTCATTAGGAGATGTAGGATGTTGATAGATTTTTTCACTTGATCATGTAGGAACATTTAAATCTCAAATATAAAATATATTTTGAAACAAGAATTACTACCAAGTCATATGCCAATACATCTTAACAGAACTCTAAAAAAGACCACAGTACTGGAACAGTGAAATTCCACTAGGCAAGCTGCAAATACCAAATTGAAACAGAGCAAGATCTCAACAGTTTCCTTCCACTTGGTTGAAACCTCCACTGGAGAGTATTAGTGCACATGTCAGATAAAAATGCTAGCTGACAGGATTATAAAGTAAACCTGTTTCATAATAATCACTGTCTCACAAGAGAGCATGAAATAATTTCTTGCTTTAAGTTTCCATCAGAATATGTAAAGGATCAAATATTTTCAAACAAAATTTTGAAAAATTTCAATATTTAAAAAAATGCGCTTTTTTCATATTTTTCAAACAAAGTTTTCTTTCAGTTTAAGCTTATTTTTACATTACTGTATTTCTTAAAGAATGCATAATCTTGTTTGCTTAGAATGCAATTTTAATACAGAGAAACTGCTTTGTTAATGGTAGCATCTTCTTTGTTCTTTGGTTTATTACTTTCTGCATCTTAAACCTAATTAATTTAGATACTTCTCCTTAAACCAGTGTAGTGCAGTTGTACATTCAAAAGGACTGAACAGTCACAGAAGAGCTTAGTTTCTGTTTAGATAATAGATTTGGTGTTAACACTTACTTTTCAATAACATTATCCCAAGTTTAAGAACTGTGTGGCTAAAGTTTGAGTGCTTGTATCAAGAATCAGGATTTTTGCTTCAGTGTTGAAGTTTTTGATCAAATAAATTTTTTTAAACCAGGAATCATAATTGTCATGAGAAAATTTCTCTTTGTGAAAAGGTAGCCAACAGAACTTGACAGAAATGTGCTTCAATGTGAAATTTTTGAGATTAACTTGAAATCTTACCAATCTTAAACTAAGGGCTGAACATTGTATGTTTCAAGTAAGACAAAGGTAATGCATATGGGTTCTGATATCTGCATTTTGTAGACAGAACTGGAATGTTGTTATTAAAGTGTAACATCTATCTGTGTAATGAACTTCTAAAAGTATGGATATTTGTATGAATAACTCTATTTAAAACAAAAGTGAAAATTATTAAGGATTATAATAGAGCATAACTGAATGAACTTAAAATACTTAGCATATTTCATTTTGCGTACATTTATATATGTGATCATACACACAGATATGTGCGTCTATAGATACAAAATATGATGATTGGAGAGGCTCCTAGAGATCAGTTTTGCTTTGGTGAGTCCAATTAGCAACATCATTGCCTATATTTGCAGCAGCTTTGGCTTTAATTTAATAATATCTCCTAATTTACTCCCTAAGATGGGGACCATGGCTAGTAAAACTAATAATAGGAATGAAGACAGGCCATAATTGTATATATATTCCAACAGAATCTTTCAGCAAGATTTTTTTTTTTTATGCAAGAAGTTACCCCAGAAACCCAGTTTATGGCCTTTTCAAGCTGAGTGGTTATTCTGCATGGTGCTTGGAGGAACAGACTGTCCAAGCAGAGAAGGTTCTCAGCAGGCAGCTCTGCAGCTTTGTTTGGGCAGGGCTGGTTTCTGGTCCATCACTATCACTACGCTTTTACCTGCTGAGGTCAGTTCTGTATCGCCTGTTGATGCTTAAAATAACTCAGAGGTTTCACCTGACTAAAATTGCTTGGTGAAATGGAAAACCAAGGTTTTTATAATTCTCATTTCATGGAAGATTTTCACACAGGGAGCACCAAAGGAACCGAAGTCAAACAAAACCAGAACAGGAGAAGTATCATAAATGTAAGTGTAAGAATTATTACCTCTTGCTCTATGGAAGAAAAATTCCAGTGACTGGAAAGGAAATCAGTGAAGCTGAAAAGCAGCTGAAAGTCTGGATAAATCTACTTGTTATCTTCTAGGGTGTCAGCAGTGACTTGGGATGTGTACATATCATATAGCACTTCTTCAAAGGCTGGAGGATAGAAGATGGAGTACAGGATACTAGTGCAGTAAGTTTTAAGAAACATTCCACATGTCAAGTAAATTTAACTTCTCCATTAAGCCCTCCACATTTTCTCTGAAATATTGCAGGAGGTGTAATTACAGTATTCAAAGACAGTGATTAAGAAAAATATAAAATAAATCTTGAATATAAAACTAATATAAAAAAAAGGAAAAATGTCTACAAGATCACTTAGCCATTGAATGACTTAATCCATATGAGCAAAGGACTCTTTTTGCAAGAATGGGAAAGTGGTATCATTCAACTGAGTGGAAACAACAGGCAGTGCAACACCAAAAATCAGGTCAGAGAAGTATCGTGGTCAGACTTAGACCAAGATTGATGAATGATGTCTAGAGCAAATCAGAACATAATGGTCTGAAAAAAAATGGAATTCGGAGGTAAAAAGCCATGACTTAATGTTGAAAGCAAATATAATCTCAAGGCAGTTGAAAGCCTGTTCTCAAACAACACAGTTATTCAGGAAATCCTCAACGCTAATGAGCTGAAAATCAGGCCAAGTTTGAGGAGATGGAAAACTGGCTGTTAAAGTCAGTTTTGAAAATCATGATCCAAACCTTTTACTGTTTTTCTGAGGTGATAACCTGAAAATATTCCAAACGTTGAAATAAAAATTTTAGATATAGATATTTTACACATGTAGTTTTGTAAAATGGGATCTAGCACAGATGATAGAATTACTTGATGAGATTCAATTATATCCACTGGAACATCATACTCGAGACACTTGCAATTTTTATTTTTCAAGTCAGCACTGACTTCCTTGTTTAAGGTTCTCTGAAGCACATTACAGTCAGTCTATATTATATCTAACTAGAGCTGACAACTGTAGCACTAAGATACCCACATACTCTAGTCACAAGGGTTTTTGTATGTAAGGACAATTTTCAAGTAATCAGAGGTTTAACAGAACAGATGTCTGGATTTCTGTGATATATTGAGGATCATAGGTGTTATTCACTGAGGAGATACAATTCATATCTCACCCATTTTTGCCAATTTTACTTTAAATTGCTGTGGCAAATTTAGGTGCCAACCGCCTCCCCTTCTCCTTCCAAAAAAAACCTTCTCTGTTAAAAGGCAAAAGAGTTTCTTGTTTAGTATGCTATTATATACAATATAACAATAACATGATAAAATGAAAAGAAGCCACGTGACCAGAGATGATAGAAAAGCAAAATGAAAACTGTGTTCTGCCTGAATAAATTTTAGGCCTTGAAGATCATTTTCCAGGCAAAATGGAGTGTAGAAAAAGTAGGCATAAATGAAAACTACCATAAACAGCATAAGCATGTTAATACAACTTTCTGCAAGGGCTGCTGTGAGGATTACTTCTTCTATATACGATAAACCAACTGATGCAAGTATTGGTATGGGATCACATCACGACAGCACATCATGTTTCATGGACTTTTCTTTCTATGCTGATAATACCTTAGAATATTAATCACACAGGCACTGCAGTCCTAATAGGATATCAAAACTTGCTAGAGTCCATCTATACTGGCATCTTCGACAAGAAAACGTGCAACGTTGCTAATAAGAGCTAAAACAATCTTTGAACACAGTCGTATTCAGTGCTGAATTTAAACTGACCATGTTATGCTGCAGCTTTCCCAGCAAAGAACACTTTTGTGTGCATTATTACATTACAAATGTGCTGTGGTTTGTAAGAATAAAATGGGAATAAAAGCCACAGTCCCAGGCTGTATACCCTCTTAAGTTCAAATCAGAAAAGAAAACCAAAATTAGCAGTAGACTTTACCACATGCCAGCTGATGACTTCAAGCTTGAAAGAGTTTGGGAAAATTACCAGCAGTAGCCAGCTTAAACCCTCTAGCAAAAAAATTAATATACTTCCTCCACTCTCCAAATTGCACAAAACCTCTTGTTTCAAAAGCAAATAGGTATGATACAGCATTTGTATATTAACAGAGAACAAACTTAAATTACAACATGTACTGTAAAATTAACAAATAAGGAAAATTATCAATAGAGTCCTCATATGTTGGACAAATTTACTCCATATGAATTGCAGAAGTCTTAAATGTTCAATTAGCAATGAGTAACTCTCTAATGATTATGATATCATGCTGTAAACTAGCTAATGGGTACTAATGAGTGAAAAAGTTCACTGGAGATATATACGTATTAAGAAAATCAATGGAGACGGCGGCACCTAAATGAGTTTCAGAGTACTACTTTCCAGAAATGTGGTACCATTAGGAGGAAATCGCATTTTAAAAATAGTTAACAGGGGTTTTTTTTAGCCATCTACCTGCTTTATGAATGTTATGGTCTTGCAGGGCTCACCAAGGAGCAGGGGAGGTGGGCATGGTAGCACCAAAGAGGAGGGGCCTAGCCACTGGGTAGACTGGAATTGTGTAGGATCATGACCACGCTCACCCCACAGAGCTCTGCTGGCGGGAGGCTGGTCCCTTCCCCTGACCCTCATCCACCCCTCTGGAACAGCGCACATGTTTTCTCCTCCCTACAGTGCTTGATGGTATTTAACAAACCAAACAATGAAACTTGCAACAGGGTTGAGTTTCTCTTGTCCAAAACTGGTCACACATTCACGGCTTCGTCTATAGGAGGAAAAGGACATTGCTACAGGACCTGATTAGCAGCAGTAGTCACATTAAAAAGATCATCTGATAACCAGTTATAGCATCATTACCACTTTAAATAGAAGAAATATCCATTGAGCCTCTCCATACAACTCGAAATGAGAATATTTAGCTTTCCCAGGGGTTCATTTAGTTGCAGCTCAGTGCAGGTGGTGTGGACAGGATGCTTGAAGACCAGTACACAGCATTAGACAGCCTCACTTATTACCATACTTCTACTCTGTCCTTAAAAGGTCTCCAACACTTTGTTTAACAGGACTTGCCAACCCTGTGTTACAACAGCTACTTTTAAGCATTCAGTTTGAAACAAAAATGCAGTCACTCTGTCACCTATATAAACCAAGAATGGCAGAGGCAGCACATGCCTGAAGTGCTCAAGAGTTTTTATCCTTTACTTCAGAGGAAGTCCTGCAAATATACACATGCCTTATTCCTCCCTCTCAAACATCTGTTCAAGATTATTTGTTGTGTTAAGCTCACTTTCCAAAAGTCACAACTCTCAAGGATAGTATATTTAGAAATAGACCTCTAAAAATATTCTGAGAAAATTTCTCCCCAAACCCAGCACAGTTTTTGTCAAGCAGCATTCTAAGTATTAGAGAAAGGCAAACAGATGTTCACACTCTACTTTATGGTCTAAGAAAATGCTGAACCTACTGATAGATGCAGTAACAAATCCAGCTTTAAATAAGTGGAACATTCCAAATAATCGTGTTAAACTTCTTGTTTACTCTGGTAGACAATAATAGGATTTAAACACAGAGTGTTGGTGAAACTGTAAAACACACTTCAGTGCCAGGGGAAGAAAATGTCATTACTACTCAATGCAAATCAAGGGACATTATTTAATTAGGATCACTTCATCCTTTAAGCAAATGAAAGAACCTGAGTCTGTTTCCTTCTGCCTTACTTCTTTCTGCCTCCCACCTTCAATTCTTTCAATCATTTTGATCAAAAGCATGGTTTAAATCTACTTCATAATCAAATCCATTTCACCTACGTACCCGCACCTACCTTACACTTATTAATCATTTTTAAGCTTCTTCTAAACAAAATAGGGTACAATCATTTCTGACCATATGTTCCAGGAATACGTTTCTTGTTAGCATTTAATCTCACTTTCTCTTCTTTCCTATCTTCTCTACAGCCAGTTATCTTGTTTTCTGCTCTGTTATTTCTTTTTCTAATCACAGCATTTTACAGCCTTGCTCACAAGGCTATATTCCACACTGTTAAGATCTTCTTGTATCTTCACACTGCAGATATAGGAGTTCTTCAGAGTAGGTGCCATGTCTTTGGCATTACACTAAATTTGGTGCCTACTACTCTGTACCATTTGTCCTGTAAATGCTTTGTCTTAAAATGGCAGTAATCTTCATATGTTTTTTATTTTTTAATGTCATATGACTAGCACAATAACTACTTATTATGCCAATGCAAGTAAAGTATTTACAACAGTATCAGATACACTTTATTACAACTAAAGCTACTGACATATTAATGATTATCAGAAAACACTCACTGGACCTTCAAAGGAACATTATCTCAATACACAGACATAGGATTCCTGGAAGTCTTTTAATTTCTGATTCATTGTAATTGTTTATTTTCCTCTTATTCTTTTGCTTTCGTGCTTAAATTCTGATCGTGAGTAGCTGCTTTCATAGTACTCTTTTCTCTCCTTTTCTTCTCAAAAAGGAAAGCAAATAATCCCTGAGGGCAAAATGCCGTTTCATGTTCTCTACACCACAGAACCAAAAAAGACCATTGCTTTGGTATCTGTGAACACTTCTGTTATACATTTGTGTGGAAGATCACATGACAGGATTTGGGTTGGGAAAAAAACCCCACCAGGTCCAGGTTTTGTGCAGTATTACTAAAATGTTCAGTATGATTTTACCCAAAGGCTGCTTTCTCATAAGAATTGCAGTAACAGCACAGTCACTACCACCAGTTAGTACCATTATGTCCCGATCCAGGACATCATGAATACACTGAAGTTTATCTTCCTTAGTAATACCCAGTGCTATGTACGTGACATCTGAGAACCACCTGAAAGGGAGACCGAAGTCAACACACTTATGTAAATAGACTTTTTTAAAGTAAAAAAAAAAATTTTTTTTGCAGGAATGAAAATATTCTAATACAGCAGAAGAATTTAATATTGTGGAAGTAAAAAGAAAAAAAAAAGCTGTTTAGCTTATGCACAGGGTTTTTCTTAATTAATTTTTTCTCCATTCATATAGAGGGGGGGTCCATGACTGCAAAAATATTTTACGAATAATTGCAAAGAAAAGTAATAATTTAGAGAATTACTGTGCTATTTAAAAAAAAAAAAATTGTTGCACCATTTCCCTGCAACCATTTTGTTCAAAATAGCATATAATAACATAACTGAAGTTAATATGGCCAAAATGTTGATTTTGTGGCTATGTGGTATGCAACAGTGCATCCTAGGTCTATTTTGTAAGTGATTGGTAAAGTCTTTTATGGCCAAAATAAAAAGTATTTCCCAGATTTATATAGGCAAAAATTCTTACTCAGAATAAGTCTTCTTGAGCAATACCTGTAAACAAATGGGCAGGTGGCCTGTACCATGATGATTAGGAGGCAGAAGACACCCTTATTGTTCTTTATAAACACAGAGTGAGTAAGACCAGTTGTGTGATTTAGTCTTTCTCCCACTGCTGCACACACCCACCCTCAGGCAGATGTTTTGCAAGAAGTTTGATCCAAATGGAGAACAGATAGGAAGCATGTTGGATACTGGGCAGATAAATACATTGCAGACTGGGATGCTCTTAGAAAACGCAGGGGACAGATGAAGGCTGAAGACCGATGTCTGTATTACAACACTCAATGTATAAGCCTAGTGTGAAGCTGAATTTTTGCGATATTTTTCTATCGATAAGAGGTTAGAGCTACTACAAGAACACCAGCATTTAAGTGCTCCCATATTTTGGTTTGCCAACTTGCTAGCTCAGAAAAAGCCATTATTTACCATCTGTTTAATCTAGGTGGAGCTGACACACTTTTTCTAGGTTATACCTAATGTCATCTAGTTTGTCAGGCCCTGGCTAGGCACAAGACTATAGCACTGCTTAGGTGAAAAATCGTGAAAGATCATAACTTCTTGAGTAATCTCTACAGTGGGAATCTCACCTCCATGGTGGGTGTTGAGAGCACCTGTAGTCAGAGAGAGATCCTTTGGGGCTTGTTACTAGGCCTGTGATTTCTGATTTGCATCCAAGATGAAAGAATCGAAGTTTGAGATGACAACGGTACTGCCCAGAACTAACTGCACATGCAAGGAGATGGTAGGAATCTGTTCAAGAAGTCAAGGGTATCTTCTTGAGCACAAATAATAGGAGCAAATACATATATATCTCAGGTTTCATTTTTGCCTTTGAATTTATTTTGTTCTGATATATCATTCGAGGAACCTTGCCAGTGTCCCAAGGATGCTTGAACAGCATATTGTATCTGAGTAACATCATTTCTGTAAGCCTGTGCCACCTTGTACCTATTCTTTTCCACAGCACCCTGAACAAGTTAGGAGTGCAGTTCCCTTTGGGGAAGTTCCTCCTCCTGCCTCCTACGAGTGGGAGCAAAGGATGACCAATTCTTGCCTTCTTTGTGCCAGTATATCTTTGAAGTTCAGTGCATTCTCACTTCTATGCCATAGTATTTGGCATCAACAAATGAAAAAGTATCAGAATATATATAAAAGAAAAAAATAATTTCAATATCTAGAGGATAATCTAAAATTTTGCTGACAATGCTGTCAGGGAAAAACCCACTTTTAAAGTAAGTTTTCAAATGGAGATGAGTCTTACAAAAGAACATCAGAGAACAGTGATAGCTCCTTGCTCTTCACTCAGCAATGCGAAAGTATTATTTAATTATGGAACAAGTTCAACCTTTAGCTCCTTGACCAGTGTCGATTATTCTTTCCGTTTTCTTCTGTGGGATCATGCTGAGCAAGAATGATGCACAGATAAATTATATAATTTTATATTATCCACCCACCTATATTCTCTAGGGGACATCAAAAACTATAAAATGAAGCAAGAGGAAAAAACCCCACCCTTGGAGCTCTTTGAGTTAAGAAAAAAGATAGAACATCAAGAACTGGGTCTAAAACAATAAAGTACAACTCTCTCCAGGCAACAGATCTGAGAAATACAGGCAAAACCCATGTTTCTTAGGCACTTAAATTAAAAAAAAATAATTCTTTGACAAAAATATATAAAACAGAACTCTTGTAATAATAACGTTTTTATTTTTAACCCAAAGCACTCTGTGTCTAAATAAACCTTTTTTTTGACTGTTGTTTTTTCTTTTTTTACAGACAACATAACCTAGAGGGCAGTTCAGTCTCTTGTTTATCTTAGCTTATGTCTCCTCTGTGTATTTGGCCCCCAGAGGGTTATCCGGCACAAGAAAGCAACTTGTCCCATGCAAGGCATTAGGAACATTGTTACTCCTTGAAGCATCGATGGAATAGGGAAAACAAGGAGAGTTTGCAATCTAAGACCAGTTATTTTGAACAAAATTTCTACATGCCTCACCATCCATTGTCTGTGATTTCAGAGTTTTGCATTTATTGACAATTCAAGAAGTGAACAGATTTCAGTGTGATGTATCAGGATTGCTCCTGTGCAGAGTATCTTCTGGATAAAGACAGTGCAAGTGCTAAAACTGGTACTATCCACTTAGCTCTGAACTACATTGATTGCTTTTACCTTACCTTCAGCGTTTGTTTCCTCTGCAAGAGTGTGGATCGCTGTGATTTCAGCAGATGTGTTGGTTTCCCATGAGTATTTTTAACAATGCTTTATCCCAAACATATTTTAATTACTACAAATGCAAGAAAAGAACAAATTAGGAACAGTTTCTGCATCCTAACCGCAAGTAAGTAGTACATTTTTATAGACTTATTTGAACTAAAGCCAGTTAAGGCATGATTAAGACTGTCAACTTGGCCTAAACAAGTGACAACGGTATACTGAGAACAACTGAGTACAAGCTGAGTGTAGGTCGCTGGTTCCAAGCAGATGTATCCAGCGGTACTTCCTGAAGTCTTTGTCTGCCTCTCTGTCATTCTAGAAAGCATTGGTGAGAAATGAAACCAAACAGCAACACAGACTGATCAAACACTAGTGTCTACCCACTCAGGACAATAGGAATTGTCTTTCCCATTGCATCTATGTGTTATCCTTTACCTCCCTCTTGGTCTCCTGTGTGGTTGTATTAGGTTGAAAACTCCTGAGAGTTTAAATGAAAAGATGACCAAAATGCCCAGCATTAGTGCAGCATACACTGCACAGTGTACATTCACAATAAAGTACTTGTTAGTAAAACAAGGATTCTTAATTACAAGTGATTACCACAGTATAAGACAGTCAGTTTGTGCTGCAAATCCTGAGTAAAGCTTTACTGAAGGGCCAATATTTTTAACCTGGGGTGACATAATGATATAATACATAGAAGCCCAGAAATCTATTCTAAACATCCACAGCCTCTACCTTCACACCTGTAGCCAATGTCTGCCAAGCCACAGTGTGAACATGGCAGATATCGTCAGAGCCTGAGAGCACAAATGACTGCTGGAAGACCTGCATTCAGTTTCAAAAAGTGTAATTCCAGAGATGTCCTTCATAGCTATATATTTTTTCATTAATAACACGTTGTATACTTTGCAAATCGCTCCAACAGAGAAAATGTTTTCCTTCACTGCAGGAGAAGAGCTATGTCATGTTTTGTTGTCAACAACAGAAACAACAATTCTGCAAGCTTTTTTTATGTTCTGCTATCACATCAAAAAGTGTGACTACACCAGCCTAGTAAACACCATTCTAATAGAGGTAAATCCAGGGGCAAAATTTTCACTGCAACATATAAATCTATTCTGTAGCATCCTTATTTTGGGGCATCTCTGTCAGGGTTACAGCCCACTTTCTCCACCTGTCTGCCACCAGACATAAATCAGCTGCTGTGAAAAGCATGTAGGGTAAATTATTGACAGCTAAGTCAGTTATTTTTCCCTACGCAAAACTCAGTCACCTCAGCAGAAGTACATGAATAGAGCGAGTTCTTACCAGAAGCTTAAGAGTCTGAATAAATGTTACAACTTTTGCTGTAGAGGTGTACTTAGTGCTCTCTTAATGTTTCACGGATGGCAGCTAGTTCAACCTTTTTTGCCAGTTACTAAATTGTTTGCTATTTAGGCTATGTCTATTCTGCAATCCAAAAGTGTTGAACTTTCAGAAAAGCTTTGGGCCTTGCTCCTCATCAAAGGCTGGTTTCAACAGTGTTACAAAAGAGGAGAGAAGACAAGGCCAAGAACTAACAATGTATTGAAAATAGGAAATAAAATATAGAAAGAAATGGTCACTTTTATCAAAGGGGAGGATACCACAAGATTGCTACTGAGATCTATGCATTTTAGATATTTATAAATAACCAGGAAAAGAAGACAATTGAGGTGATAAAACCTGCCAATAACATCAGAGACATTAAATTGATCCCATGCAAAAAGAAAAAATGTGCCAGGATGCTTTATCTTGAAAATAATATGACTGAAGGAACACAGCTGCAGTTAATAAAATCACAAATAAGAAATTATTCCAACTAAATTATCAAGGAGCAGGTTTAACAATCATCCAAACAGGAATACATTTACTTCTAAGCTTTACAATGAACATGCTCAAATTTTGCCTGCAAAAGCAAGGCTCTCGTGTGCAGAATCTCTCAAAATCGTAGATAAATGTTCCTTCGGTGAGAAAGCTGGGAAGAAAATCTAGGGTTTTATTCACCTGATTAGATACAGGAGAGAATGAAGCTGCAATTACCATGGGGAGCACTGCAGGGCCTCTGCGATTTCGCCCAATGGATAGCTGTGATCCCACAGGAGTAACCCTGGAAAAGTACACTTATGGGACTGGCTGCATTGGCACTTCTCCCAAGTACTTAGCTCTGCATCCTGCCCGGTGCTATTAAAGAGCAGGGATAGATATGTGCTTTGGGGGACTGCCTGCTAGCTGGGCTGATACGCATTTGGCATTGTTGATTTACCCAAATAATGTTTCCAGCACCAAGTCCCAGAGCTCAGCTTCCAACAGCTGAATTCAAAAAGTGAATCAAGCCTATTAAGTCTCTCCAATAAGACTGGAAAAAGAGTAGGAAAGAGGATTAAATCCTAGTAATACCATGGAGGAATATAAACTCAGGGCTGGGGAAACTTGTTCCAGCTCGTGGGAACATTTTGTATTAATATGTGACCTTAATGTCTTCTTTTGCAGTCCAGTGCTGTAAAGAACTGAATCGCTCTCTTTTTGAACACTATCTACAGAAAATAACAAAATACAAATGTTTCTCTATACACTGCACATAGGCCATCTGTAAGTCATATCATCTTTTTCCTTTCCTTAATATTGCAAACTCTACTAAAGAGGACTAAGAGCTCAATCTTTCCCTCTTGGCTTTCCTGAGAGCAAGCCAGCTGCCTCATGGAGCTATCAGCAGGGTTTATTTTTCCTGGCTTGGATGCAAACCTCTAGTTATTAATATGAGAGTGAGTTCTGCTAGCTGACAATTTAAGATAAAGTAAATTGGAAGTGACATAAAGGAGCGTGTGGGTGTTAATGTGCGTCACCGAGGTTCTTTTCTGACATCCTGAAAGGTCTCGTCTGTATGGCCGACACTAGCAACCTTTACCAGTGACCCTGTGCTATGAAAGGGTAGGCACTCTCATTGATTTGTAAAAGCGACAGATGCAGCATGTGGTTGTAAATTAGCCATGTGAAGTCAGTCTCCAGAGATTTCCAAGCATGTTTTTTCCTTTGCAATGATTTGTGTTCTTCCATTTGCCAAGCTGCGCAAAGTGAAGCACTTAACTCTTTTTCACCAGTCACCTTGTACTTCACTTTTTTCTGTTTTGTTTTTTTTTTTTTCCTCCTCCCACTCTCCTTAAACTGTTATGATTCATAGGGCTAAACTTCTGCTCAATTGGTTCTTAAGGTGCTTTTCTTTTTCTCATCATAGTACTTCTGAAGAAGGTTGGCAAAGTCATATCAAGATAAGCTGAAATCTCTTTCAAACCTTTAAACCCTAGCTTTTATTTACAAACATGCATATATGTAAGTATGCATAAATATGTTCATTAATTTTGCATATAACAGAATGTCTGTTCTCATGAAGACTTAAGCGAAGGCTTTGTTAACAACTGAGCTATAGCCGTGGCTCACATACACTGCAGATACAGACTGCATGAGCTTCCAAGTGCCTTCAGCTCTTACACAGAAACCCAGCTGTGACAGAATTATACAACTTGAGACAGGGCTAAGTCATTGCATACAGCAACAACTGAGTAATGCCAAGGATGATAACAGGAAATAAATGGTATTTTCTAGGCTCAATCGCATGATTTGCTTCAGTCTTCTAACAGGCATCTACAGTGATCACATGAAATTAACACTTACAGGTCACTGGGAACAACTACATGGTCCATCCCCACCAGGCAGCCATTAGAACACAAAACCTGCCTTCTCTGTTTAGTCTACTTGAAGATTTCTTTCTGTGGAAATTCAGTCAGGCCTTTGTAATGCTGATTTTAGATATGCACTTGCATTGTAATTTATCTGTTACAATAAATCAGAATTACATTTATGTAAATATTAGCTAGATAATCAACTTCCTAATAATTAAATTTAGGGCTTCTAACCACTTATCACAAGAAAATATCTATGTGCCACTGCAACAAAACCAAACCCAAACCAAAACAAAAACATGTCAAGACAAATTATTCCCTGGACTAAATGTCACCAGCTGTAAAAAACACCATGACAAAATGTGCAGGTTAAAAGGTCATGACCCCATAAAACTACTATTCTCCTCCTTATCCTAAATCACTTCCAATTATGTATGGTAAGTTCTTTCCATTTTGAAGCAGAAAATACTTTTTTCTGAGAACTTCAAGCTGGGCATTCAGCATGGATCCAGAGGTGAAAGGTTCAGAGTTTTAGCTGCTAAGCCACCAAATGTCGGTCCTCTCTCTATTGTCTTTCCTTTTGAAGTTATTTGCAACAGTTATTTCTAGTGAATATTCACTCCATGGGGAGGCCTTGTGCAGCAGTCATGGTAGACTCTCTGAAACCATTTCCAGGTTCTTTAGGTTTCTACCAGTTCATAACACTGCTGTTCTTTCCAGCTTTAACAAATGCATATAAGTACCCTTTTAGGACAGTGGTATTTGAGAGTGCAATGTTGGTCTCTAAAGTTGACTTGGGGGTAGGGGTAATTGGCGGGGGGGGGAGAAGAAAAGCACCGATTAAATTTACAAACCTTTTTCCATGCAACTACCATGTGATCACTATTAAATCTTGCCCTAAGATCACTCCAACACCTGCCCAGATCACCTCAACGTCATTGCATGTGACTCCATCACAGATGTTGCTGGGGCAAGCTCACTTCCTGAGAGAAGGAGGAATGATTGCAGAAATGACAGGACCCTTTGGTGTGTAAATTTAGTACCTGGCTACACTACCACAATCTTCACAGTAGAAACCAGTGTCTCATCAAGCTGCCAAATCTCAGGTCACAGTGTCAATGATTTATGTGTTTAGAACTGCTGTTTTTAGGGTGGATTTGGAAGGCTGGGTTAACACTGTAAGGGGGTGGAAAGGGTTTAAGGTTTTTTTAAGTGTTTTCAGTGGTGGTTTGTTTTTTTTTTTCCCTAGTAGCCTCTAAATGTTTTATAATTGTTCATTTTAAACCTATTTCCTGGTCAATCATTCTCAAGCTACTCATTCCCATCCTTTAGTAAAGTCCAAAATTGAGTGTTACTATGGAAACTGCTACAGATGTAACAGCTGCAATTCACAAGAAAGAGAAAGAAGAGGAAAATGGATCAAGAAGTGTCACTTGCATTATGCAAAATTTCATAACTATGTATGAATTGCACACTGTGAATAAGGTCCTTTGTGAACCCAAAAAGTTAGAAAGGTCACCCTAGCTTTAGAGGAAATGATTCCTAAGTCGGTAAATGAATTGCTTTCAAAATTTCTATGTGAAAAAAGAACTATTTATAATCTCTCTTTCTAAAGTCCATCTGTCTTTTCATACAAGAAAAATATACTTCTTTTTTCTCTTTTAAGTGTTCTTAGCTTGTAACCTGATTTTGCGCACTTTTTTTTTTTTTGTTGGAAAATGATGCTCAGCAGAAAAGTTAATCCTAGATTCCTTTAGGTCTTAAGCTGCTTTAAGCACAACAGACATGCCAGCAATGTTTGTTACAAAGTTGTCAGTTCTGTCTTTTATTTGCATATTTGAACGTATTTTCCCCTGCTCTATTGAACACATCTGTGTATTCAGCAAAAGAAAATAGGGCTATGAAAACTCAAAAGAACAGAAATACTGTAGTAAACAAAAGCTGTGCAGGCATGTACCCAGCCTGTTTCTCGTATCAGCTACAATATTTTTACACCACCATAAATTCCACTGACTGCAGGCAGGTTTCTGCAGACGTGGCCTGGAGAGCCTTAGAGAGGGGAGGGAGGATCAGGCCTTTTGTCTAGAGCTCAGCCGCCATCAATTATTTAGGAGCAAAATTATGTGACATTTTTCTTTCAATTATGCTGTTTAACAAGGCTTGGGAGTTAATACTGACCAGAAGATGTTTTATCCAAGATATGCTGTAAAATACTCTGCTCTCTGTAGAACAGAATTCCCTTAGCTCTCAATTAATGACTGTAGCCGTGCAGCTGCACTAAACTGACTAATCTCACTTGACTGGAGCTGAAAGCACCTCTGTGTTTTTTAAAAGATTTTTTGCTCTTCTCCAAGTATATTGAGAAGAACTGTTTGTGCTGGACACACAGTAATAAAAATTTGTCAAATCTGTCAGAAGACTTGGCTCTTAAATACAGTTCTTCAAAGGGAGAAGTGTGTAAAAAACAGAAGGCATGCTGCTTTATTATTACTGTGGGGACTGTGTGAACTTGTGCCTGACAAAGATCTGTTTAAGATGTATGAGCAGTGCTGTGAGTCTGTATCCAACACCATCCTTATTGTTTTTCATCCAGCAGTTTAGTCTTCAGCCTGGAAACTCGTTCTTGCCTTTTGCCCTTGACTTCACAGTTCTGCACAGGTGACTAAGTACATTCCCAAGCTGTGCATTTTGCACACTCTGAACAGTAGTAAGCAACCATTTAAATATTATGACATCCACTGAGGCATGCATCAGATGTAAAGAGGAAATGCTTAACAAGTATATTTTTAACAAAGTCTTATTTCCACATAAAGCTGTGCCTGGCATCACAGCTCCTGAAAAACTGTAATGACTCACGCACTGGAAAACTCAGTGCAAACGCAAATACAGTTTCTGGATTTGACAGCCACCTGCCCATAGCTCCATTATTTGGCATTTGCTAACTTGATCATGAATTGTGGGTGTCCTTTGAGAAATAAGTTCATTCCTTCTCTTCAAAACTTATTTCTTGCTTTTGTGTCCAACTATTGTTTTCTTTTCACGTGTGCAAACAACATCCCTATTCTTATCTGACTGGTTTTGCTGTCTTTTCTTCACCCCCAGGAGCAGCAAAACATGTAGCATAAGAGTTACAAAGCTGTCCACTTGCTTGTCATTGCCTATTGTTCACTTATGTTCTTCCACAGATTTCAGATCAGCACTGAAAAATCAATTCTGACACCAGCCAACCTAGTATTTCTTGATGTTCTGGTAAACAGAGAGGCTACAATTTCAGGGAAGCCTTAAAATCTGTGAAGAAAATATGCCTGCAACTGTGTTCAAACCATTTATCTTTTGGAGATATAGTCCAACCAATTCAAAAGGAGTTCAAAAACCTCTAATCTGTATTACTTAGTTTTTTTCTATTCTTTCATCACTTGGAGTCCTTAATAGCCGGAATGATTGCTTTAAAATGCAGCTTTACCTTTGAGCCATGATACTTTATACATATTGGTTAAATCCCAGATTAAGTGGTGAAATTGAGGAACTAGAGGGATCAATATGATTTAGCAAAGCCAGAGAACTTCCATTCCATACAAATTTGTGTCCCCTCATCACATTGATTCAAAGTTACTTAGAGCATGAACTACAACATAAGGAACTGAGGTTGCATGAAGAACTGTTTGCGTTAAAGGACTGATTCATACAGCACTTGGAGTTTCCCAAGTTAGCAATTTGTGCGTGTTGTTTGTTCTGATACTTCGTCACGGACTGCCTCCTACCTCCGGCCCTTCAACCAGAGAGGCTTTTATGTGTATGCAAAATTGTTGAATTCCTGCAGTCATTTAAAGCTGGCTGTTGCCACAGATGTCAGAAATGAGCTCTCCATGTCTACACCCATGTCTTGTAGAGGTGCAGCACAGACCTTGCAGACAGGAGGACAGCTTACACCCACAGCTTACACCATGCTCATCCAGGGAGTGGAGAGGTCCTCAACATACCTACAATAGCCCTAGGACATTGTCCTGTCTTCCAACAGACTATACATACCATGATCTGCTCTGCTGCCCAGCAGAGGCAGCACGGCCCTTTCTGCTTGCTGCCTGACTCCGAGCAAGCCCTTTTGACTAGAGCTTGGCTGTCACAAGGAACTCCTCTGCAATCCAGAAAGAGGGGTTTTAGGATCCTTTCATGGTATTCTGGACCCTTCATCCTTAAGAACAGGGACCAATGTGGAATGAGGATTTTGCCTTAGTAGTTGCACCCTATCCAAACAAAAATTCTCATCTCAGCAACAGTAAGGAACCAGCTCTTTCAAGACCTATATCTGGAAAGTAAAATCCTTAGAAATGAAAGCCAGGCTCTGTACATCCCCACCTTTCTCCAACCTGAGGAATTTATCTCAGCTCGCACTGTGGCAGATGATCTATCAGCAGGCAAGGCTCTGAGAAATCATCTCATTCCCTTCACAAATATGTCATACATTAAGGCTCCCTTGGAGTATCAGGAACACTGTTTCCTTTCTTTAAGAAAGAATGATTTTTATTTTTTCAGTCCTGTAGCAAATTAGAAACACATAGGATCATTTTAACAGCCAGCTGGTCTAGATAATGATATTTTTTCACTTTTACTGATCTCTTCCTTCAAAAGACAAATTTAGAATGTGGCCACAATTCCTCTTAAGTGTCTGATCAGAACAGCAGAGCATGACATTTCACACAGAAGTGGCTTTTCAAACATTCATATGATTCATCGTGAAAAATTTCCATTATCCCAGAGGAATTTTATGGAAGAGTGAAATCTCAGGTGCATGAAATCACCAAAAATGGAATGGAAATTTTTCCCCTAGTAAATTTTCCTCATAAAAATAACCCCTCTCTTTCAAAGGCTTCTATTAAAAGCAAAATGTAATAAAGACAGAAATAAACGTGTAATAGTCATAGTTTAGGCATTCAGTATATCTTATATATTAATTGTTGAGCTATTTTATTTTGTAATAAATGGTGAATAATTGATTTATCTCCATGCTTCCAGTAATTTGTTCCACATTCTGTGAACTTGCTATTTTATTTCCTCTTCAGAGAAAAACCAGCAAGAAATTAATTGACATACTTTGGTTATACCTACGCACAGTTTTATTGAGGATGGATTTCAGGGACCACACATTTTTGTTTTGAAAGGCTGTGTTTCTATTTGAAAAATAACATACATTACTGTACATTTTTTCATTAAGACCCTTCTTTTCACTATCATTACCATTTATTGGTGAAAAGCACTCTACAGCACCTGCAAAATCTGCTTATCTTCACATACGTAACAAGAAATATTTATGCTGTTTCACACGGTGTGACAGCCAGGAAAAATGGAGATTTGCACAGTGAGCCCAGCTGAGCTACATATCCATATCCATCCTATGAAATACACCAGAAAATGGAAAACAATGGCTATTTATTTTAATGGTGCTGGCTTCAGGATGGCCCCCCTGCTTATTAATCTTCTCTTATTCTCCTTTGTATCAAGGATAAACTGCAAACATTATTGAAAGTTGTTATTGAAACTATCACTATCAAACACACCCAAATAATTTCCATGTACACAAAATAAAGATGAGTTGCAAGGCCCGTATGCATATCCAGTAAATGGAATATATAAGTCATCAGAAATAATTGCAAAAGAAGTTTAGAGTATCCAGGAAAAATGGAATCCAAAACTATGAGCAATGCATTGATTTTCAACTGGTTTCCGCTTTACAACAGCAAGACGTCTTTGGTTATCCTTTACACTTTATCTCAGTAAATTAAACTCCATAAATAAAAATAAATGTAAAACATTAAAAAAACACAACAAATCATGACATAAATTCAAAATAATTTTTAAGAAATATTCTATTTTTTCTTGCTGCAAAAATAGTGCACAATATTAATATGTATGACTTCAGTTGTTAAAAGTTAATAATTTAATGGAAATGTGCATTTTTTTTTCTTTTATTGACCAGAAGCTTAATTTAGTCACTGGAAGCTTATCTCCAAAGCAAAGATAGTATTAGAACCTCAGCAGAATCAGTTTTGAAACACTTTTTAACTACCAAATCACTAAATGTTTATCTGTTTAATCATTGCTTAACATATAAAACTTAAACTGAATTCCAGGTAAGAATTATCACTCATTTACAATGAAGGAAACCTAATAGGAGAATCTGGGAATTAGGGACATAATTTTTTTTTTTTTTTAATGGAAAATGTTTCCCATATCTGCCTCTACATGACTGGAAGGCCTCACAGCCCTGGAGGTATAACTACTTAGTTCCCTTATGGATAAAGAAAATCCCAACCCTATCTGCTTGTGTGCAATGCTATGAAGCCTTTTACCCGTACTTGTCAGGCATCATGATTCATGACAGTCAGCAGAAAGGATGCATGTGTGCTGTATTATTGTGGGCTGAGAACAGATTACAGTATTTAGATAGCTTTTATGTCTGGTCACATACTGGTGATACTATATATCAATGCCGGGTTTAGGACATCATAGATGTGCTCTGCCGGACTCAGGGAGAAATCTCTGGAGATGAAAAGCTGTTCCTACAAGCATAATAATTATGAAAGTGACAGGTAATCTGCACTTGGGCTCAATCCACCCTTTACAGAAAATATGGGATTAGTCCCAGAAGTTTTGTATTTCCATTAAAAAGGGAATGGACAGGTTCTCTATAAAATCCAGATTTCCTCTCTTTAGCAGTATGGCACAAAACGGCCCTGTCTAGAATCCTGATTTTTTCCCCACTGTGATCACAGAGGTTCAGTGCCTTGAGCATGTGTAACGCTGGACACACCAGAGCAGGGACACAGCCTCTCGGCTGCAAGGTAACAGGGCAGCGCACATCTGCCCACCCGGTGCTGCTGAAGCTGGCAGCAGGAGTACATATAGCAAGGGTGACCCAGAGCCTTCCAGGAAGGCTCCAGTGAACTCCAAGTCATGTCTGTTTTGAGATTCCTTTGAACACAATCTTTTCAATATTTTCATTGCATACTGCTAAGATTCAGCATTTTTCAGCATCACAACACACACCCAGGACATGAATATAACTAGCATGACCCAAACAATTGTGTATGAATTCCTGGCTTAAGAAGGACCCTTGCTAGAAGTGCCTGAAGAGGAAAGAGGCAACGTGCCTCCCTGTAAGGCAAGACATGATCTCTGAGAATCACAGAATCACAGAATGGTTGAGGCTAGCAGGGACCTGTGGATTTTGTCTGGTCCAACCTCCCTGCTCAAGCAGGGCCACCTAGAGCTGGTTGCCCTGGATCATGCCCAGACAGCTTTTGTATATCTCTAAGGTGTAAGACTCCACAATATTGCTTGACAACCTATACCAGTCCCCAGTCACCTTCACATTGAAAAGTGTTTCCAGATATTCAGGAGGAACCTTCTTGTCAGGAGGAACTACTACTCTGACCAGGTTCTTTTAGATATTCCATACATGGAAAGTGTAATCTTTAATATCAAATTTACTTATTTAAAGACACTTTATGTTACAGAGGATTTCTAATTTAACAGTGATACAAAATATATTACATAATACAAATGTAAATTACACTTAACAAAATATATGTAGGTATTGCAATAAACAGTTTAATCACTGTGACAATGTGATTCCCATTACTGGTCTTCCTATCGCTAACATGTTCACTGTCATGACATTGGGCATCCCCCGTTGCCAGGAAGGCAACTTTGGGTTGAATCCATCTCAAGCCCATTGTTCTCTATAAAATTCTTTCATTAGTTGGTCATTTTTATACTCTATGTTGGGCAGAGCCACTTACTCACTCCCCCCATGCTGGCCTGTTTAACTCAGGTAGATATTCATGCTCTTTGAATGAACTGAGGTCAAAACTTTTCCACCACCAGCTGATCACCAGTCGGCTGTTGATAGCTGTTAATCTAAAATAAAAGCCACCCTGAGGTCCCTTGGTGTCAAGATCAAGTCAGCTTCTTTGCAACATCTGTGATCAGACCCAGGCTGCATTGTTCCATGAGCTTCATGGGTCATTGCCCTGGCCATAATCTCTGAGCCTTCTTCCATGGTAGGGGTATGCTGATCAGTCACAATGGCAATACGTTGGAAGTGAACAGATGAGGGTGGGGACCCCTGAGAACACCTCTACACTATGGACATCCACCCTTGCCTCAGGAGATCTTGGTACTGTGTGTGGCACAGGATGTGCTGATGTGTGGAGTGAGTGGAGATGTTGGTCTGAATTTATATGTTAAATGTTAATAATGCTTAATTAATTTATTGGATTTTTTTGATATAGACTAAATATAAATAGAGCTTCTGCTAGTTTCTCCCCATGCCTCAGGGGATATTTTTGCATTGGGGTTCAACCATCTTGCATTGGACCCCACAGGATGAGAAAACTGAAGTAAGGAACAATCTGCGTGTCCTCTGCAGTAGACGATGCTACAAGGCCAGAAGTTTTTTGACATCTGGTTCAGGACAAATGATGTCCCGCGCTCTGGTTCAGCATTTTTAACAGTAACAATTTTGTTGGCTAGGTTTTGGTAGGAAGTGTTTTTCCACCTCTGAACCTTACTTGAACTCATGTTCCTGCTTTGGTTTACTTCTATATGACTTTATGCAAAAATTGGAAAGCTCTCAAATTAAATGAAAGATCTGGGATTTCTTAGACTCTGAGCTTGATTGTTACAAGAAATTATGTAATTGCTTGTGGATAAGTTGCTCCTGCTTTGACTGATGAAATATAAACTCAGTCTGGGATTTCACTGTAAAACCAGGCCAGGACGACTGGAAAGGGTTTCTTACTCACACAGTTTATTCCCAGATGTCTTGACACTCTACTGCCTGGGGTACCTACATACACACTTGTCTACTTGATCCAACCTAATGGATGGTGGGGTCCCAGCCTGTCACCTGCAGCGGCAGGTTGTGGGCTGCTGGTGCAAGTCGGGCAGTGAGGGGCTGCTGGGATGTGGGCGTGCGGCGGCCCTGGCGTGGCCGGAGCCGAGGCTGCTGCCAGC
>NW_010550639.1:5994-8946 GCF_000687285.1 Phaethon lepturus | reverse complement strand
ACCTAGTGATTCTGTGATTCTGTGATATACATAGATGACAAAATAACAGTGATGTAGCAATACGTAACTGCTGTATTTCTACAGTACCTCTGTATTTGCCTTACATGTGTATTTAAGGAATTATGTTCCCCTTATCAATATAATTTCATTATAGAAAAGGATCTTCGTTGCATGCATAAGTGTGCATAACCAAAATACATATATATGTGCTATATATGCTATACAGCATCTCTGCACAGAGGTCTTTAGGTCATATATATACACACACCTCCCTGTATTTTTCTCCAAAATGTTACCCAAACATCCATAATTTAGCAGTGACTAAAAATGTTGTCCAAAATTTTTAAACCTCCAGTAGAGTACAATTCTGTTGTGAAAAAATAGTGCTGAAATATTGATTCGTAATACCATAAAAATAAGGCTTTTATCTAATTTGCTTGCCATAGAGCATAACTTACTACCTAGAAAAAAATTACTACTTTAATGACTACTGCATTTGGTATGGTTTTAACTAAACAGATCACCAGGTTCAGACTAGGATTAGCATTATTCTATTATTTCCCCTAAACCTAATATGGGAATGAATTTATAGACACTGATATTTTGCCCAGCTTTTAAAGATGCAAGTTAAACCAACAGCCCAAGTAAGCCCTAAAATTTAGCAACTAATTTTAGATTATCAACCATCATAAGCAAAACTTGCCAAGAGACACTCTATTTAAAACCATGCACATATAAACTCAGAAAAATAACATGTTACAGGTGGAAACAGGCTGCATAAAATGGCTCGAGAATTTACTAATTCTGCTTCTCTCACATAGTTCAAACAAATACTTGAACACCTGCATCCCTTTTCACACACACGCATGATAATACAATTTTATTTGGCTTCCTCAGGTAGAAACAGCAAAAGTCAGTGTAAAAGCTTGCCACCCCCTCACACACACACCAGCCTAAAATCCTTTGGTGTGGCAGTTGTATGTGTTAAGACCCAGGAGAGCAGGCTTCACAAAATGTAATTACAGGTGGGAAACAGGGATAACTTTGTAGGACAGGAAGCTATGTCACTGCCTAGTGACAGAACGGCAGAAGAGAAAATTACTTCAAATACCAACACAAATTTCATTTCAGTTGCCAACGCAGAGTTCATACACTACAAAACCATGAGCAACCACCCCATCCTGGGTCTGGCTGCGGAGGCTGTGGATTACAGCAGGTAATTCTGCAGTTACCCTGGGAGGAAGTACCTCGGGCTCAGCCAATTCGGCAATATCTACCTTATCTTAACTGCCTCTAAACTGTATGTTCCCCATTCAAGCTGAGATTCCCACCTCTTTCTCACAGAACCACAGTGAATTAACCACCTCTTGCAGCTGATCATTTTAGTGAAGACTGATAACAAAAAACACATTAATGACATTTGCCTCCTAGGAGTTATTTGTCCAGAGTAACCAAACTGGTCCCCTCCACAGAATAACAATTTCCTTGACTTTCCTCTTAATGATAGAGCACGCAGCCAATTATTTCTTGCTACTCGTGCAACTTGTTTCTTATTTTGTGCCATTATCTTCCCGGTTTTGCTGTGCTTCTCAGAGTAACCTGATCTTTTCTCTTCCTCTCTGCATCCTTCTTTCACCCGAGTTAAATAAAGAACTCCCAATTTTAAACAGCTGCTATCTTACTATGTTTCTTATCTTTCATGCAAAATGGAAAATTATGTATGTCCTTACTACTCATGTATGTAAGGAATGTCTGTCCCCCTTTTCACTCCCTTATCTCTCAGACAAGTTTCCTGGAAAATTGTATCTTCCAGATGTTTTGAGTTTACTGAAGTCCATTTCTCTGAAATCCACTGTTTCTGTTTTGCCGGTTGTCCTCCTAGGCTACCGCTCCCTGATCACTGCTATCTATCTTACTTTCTGCCTGGACAGTCTCAGTTCACTGCCAAAACCAAAAATCAAATCTAAACTACTTTAATCTCTAGTTGTTGGGATGGGGCTTTTTTTCACAATTTGTATCAAAAACATCACCAGTGCATTTCAAGGACCTGTTGAGTAGTCTGTCCCCTGCTATATTCCTTTCCCAACAGAAATCCAGACAGTTAAAATCCTCTATTATCACCAAATCCTGTACTCTGGATTATTTTACAAATTACTAGCAAAAATTCCCATCCAGCTGATCATCCTGGTTTGGTGGCTTGTCACAAACTCTAACTGTTATAGTGGTCTTGGGTTTTTACCCTACCCTGCCATCACTGATAAAACCTGAGCAGGCTTAGCTTCCCTCTGCATTCTACATCTCAGAATATGAGAAAGCACATCTTTGATATTTGGACTCTTTCCTCTCCAAACCAAACTCCCTATTAATTTCTCTGCCATGTCACATCACCTGTCTTCTATTTCAACTAAATCATAATTTTGATCATGTATTAAGACTTCACATTTCCTCCTGCTATTCCTTCTTACCATCAGACTGAGCCAACTGTCTACATAGACTTGAACAACACTGTACCTCCTAGTTTTTTTCCTGGTCCAAGACTGTTTTATTTGCAAATAGATTTTTTTTTTTTTTTTTTAAATCTTCCATCTCTTTTACAGAAAACCCTCTTCTTACAAGGTTAGTGAACCGGTAAGTGTAATGGTAATAACACACTTTTTCCATTCCTCTTTAGGAACGCTCTATTGTGTGGTCACAAAATTGTACATTCTGTGACTACACACTTATCGCCAGGATATCTGTGTCTGTATGAACCTTAACTGGAAAACCTGATACACTTGCCCTGCTCTTAAATGCCTGCCGTCACTTTTGATCTGTTCGCAACCATTTCTAGCACGGTGTCCACACAGATGGGCAATACTGGCTGACCTCAACAAGCCTCAGAAATTTTTAAGTATCGTATCTGATTTAGGATCCAAAGAGGCAATGCATGCCGTGGTCTGTCCTGTGAACATA
>NW_010550639.1:0-5963 GCF_000687285.1 Phaethon lepturus | reverse complement strand
AAGAGCAATCATATATTGTTTCCTCCCAGGAGCAGTGGTGATGAATCTTGCCACCTACTGCCTACATAAAGTTTCCTTTTCTGCCAAGGGTGGTGGATCTTCATTTGCTGCTAGGATGGTGTACTTGTTTCTAATCTCAACTTCCTCATTTAGCATGTTACTAATTTTCTTATCATCACTGATGCTTCTCAGCCTGGCCAATTTCACCTGCAGATTTGCTATTTCTTTTCTAAGAGATTTCATGAGGATACACTTTCCACAGAGCACTTCCTCCACTACCAGTCTTTACAGTGAAGAAAATGCAGCAGATGTCTCCCGTTCACTTCAGAAACAGAGTGGAGTTTTGGCCTCTTTCTGAAGGACCCTCTGCTATACACAAAACAAGGGCTGGGAGCCGATAAAATCCTGGTTCACCATACAACATGTTTATCATTTTTTCCATGTAACATGATACTTTGTTAACCCTCCTTAAACTCCATTTTTGCTACTACTACTTTTAAAGCCCTCCCATGAGGTCATACCTTACTTGCTAGACTAGCAGCAGAAACAGCTGGATTCAGCCTTCAGCTCCTTGGTATCTGGTTAGCCTATGAAACCTTTGGATATCATCAGAGTTTTCAGTTCAGCGGACAAGACTGAGTACACTCAGGAAATCTCACTAAACAGCCTAGGAGTACACTTGACATTAAAAAAAAAAACCAAACAAAAAAACCTTCTCCTAGTTATTTGCCTGATAATCTTTTCAAACCTTTCTAACTAAACTGGAGTCTTACAACTACTAGAGAGCCATCAGGAAATGGTTCCAGTGGAGGTTTTAACTTTCAAAGGTACTAACAAAAGAACCCAATGTGACATTTTGAACAGTGGATATTAAATTATTAAGTTTTTAATGAATGATCCTGTGGACAGACTATTTGGTTATGCAAGTGTCTACTGGTTCTCCTGTGTCTGCTTAAAATAACTTTGAGAGGATTACGCACTACATTTTAAGGACAGTTGGTCCTTAGGATCAATTGCAGCATCTCTGAAATTATTTGCAAACATCAGCCTCAAGGAATAAACAGCCAGATAAAAAGCACATAACACGTTTCAGATCACAATTGCTCAGAGAAAGCCATAAATCAATCATGACTCATATGAGCTACTGGTATCCCTATGTAGAGGGTATACAGAAGTCTGGCAATTTTGAATGATGACATAGCCTTGGAAACCCCTTTTCCATTGCATGAATAAGTATACTAATCAATCACTAATTGTTCCTAGTTCTTAAAACAATTATTGAAATTATAGCTTAAAATCTAAACTTTTTGATTTTATCAAGAGGTTTCTAATCGTGCAAGGTACATCTTCCTTTTCTTCTTTTAAACATATGCCTTCTGATACCTCTTTTCTAAGACTTTTCCATTTCTTTTAGTCTTTATGTATGTTGTAATAAATACTTAACCACTGCTCATGTGGTCAAACCTATGTGAGTTTTCAGACAGCCACCTCAGGTACCCCAGCCTCTTAGCTCAGTATCTTAGCTTAGTATCTTGGCTCAGCCTGGACACTTACACCTTAATTTACATTCTTGGATAGACTCATTTGAATTTTACAACTTGAGTTGAGTTCTGTTCTGCCACAGCCATGCTCATCAGTTACTTAATGTAATCGGATCCCATTTGTGTCTACATAACTTGCAACCCTATAGTCAAAGAATAATTGTGTACACTTACTGCAAGCAATGAAAAGCAAACTTATCCTCTCTCCAACTTTGGGAAAAACCTGCCATCAGTTTTACCCTGCTGTCTATTGCTACTCAGACTTCAGCAGTGCCACATCTCTGTCTGATCACATCATCAGTCTGTAGATTTTCCAGCTGGTCAGCAGTCTGACCACCAGGACTGTTGACTCTAAGGAGCCAAATTCAGACAGTGTCTTAGTCACAGAAATTCCTCATACTCCTAAAAAGTGAAAATACTCCTTAGGCTTACCCAACATTCAGTGGTGCATTTATTTCTCGCTTTATAAAGCTCAGATTTTCCATATAAGCCATTGATCTTGCTAGCCTTTTTGTTTGTTTCAAGACTGTCCAAGCCCATGCGTGCAAGAATCTGTTTTGAAACCCAAGGAGGCCAACACAGCTGGTTTTAACCATGTCAGTGCCAAGTCACATTCAAATGGATTTCCTTCTCCATGCACAAAAGCAGCTATTTTTAAAAACTGTGTAACTGCACACATCTGGGAGTGCTTACAGTACTAGTAATCCCTATATAGTACATGTTGTCATCACTAGTAGAAATCCCCCCTTCCTTGACCGTTAAGCAACACAACTTCTTTTTGAAGCAGTTCTGGTTTATTTGGGCTTAATTTCATGTTTTTGGCCATATGCCTATCACAGATTATTAGTAATATTTCAGTTCTGGAAGTTTGTACCATGCAACACGAAGTGATCATGCCATGCTACAAATACCGAGACATGTATGCCTCGCTGTAGTCCTTATTATCCTACCTCTTTCACCTCTTGCAGTTTGCAATTCAAAATCCTGAAGAAACAAATGACAAATAGGAGTCAGGGATAGTGAACACCCACATTTCTTGATACATTTCTTCAATAACCTCCAACAACTCTTTCTTCTCTGATTGGGGTACTTGGTCAGATGGCTAATGAGTGGTTCAGTGTTCTTCAGAAAACAGCTTATGCTACCCCCATCCATTACATCTATCTTGGCTTTTTTGTTCACTTTAAAAATGCTACCAATGTCCTGGAACAAGAGTTTCTTATTTCCCTTCCTATGCTTTATTTCTAGTCCCACTTTTACCAGATCCACAGCTTCATGCTGCACAGCAATCCTCCCCTTTGTTGAGTATTTGCTGTTTGTGAGAGCTATTTGGCAAAACCATCAGGGAGCTATTTCTATTTTAAGGAGTTCTGCTAATTTCATTCCATTAAGAAAGTTTCAAGACAAGACTCAACAAATCTCTCCTCTTCACTGAGCTCCCATTCATTACATCTAGCTGCCATTATGGTTTCTATCCCTGGAGCCAGGAAACTTTGTTCACTGAAAAAACAACTGTGAAAGCATACTGCTTTCATGCAATTTGCCTAACCTAGCCCACATCTGCATGAGGAACTTCCACAGACAAAATTTCAGGATGTTTTCCCTGACACTTATTAAGCAGTTATTTATCACGCTAGCATCCAAACCAACTATTATTTCAACCCTTATTTTTGCTTTCCAGCTTTCTTCTTGGAATTCCAGACGTCAAATCTGCAGGCTCAAATGATTTCAGTTTTAGATAAATCCACATTTATCAACCACAGCCTACCCCATTTCAACCAGTTAGAAGGATTCGCATTGTGTCAGCGAACAGCAAGGGCCAGCTGCTCCCTAGGGGAGAGCAAGCCCCAAGCCAAGGGTGACCCAGTGCAGGCAGTGCCCTCGCTGACCAGGGCACAGTCCCACAACATCTGAACACAGTACACAGAGCTGGGTACTTACTGGTAACAGGGCCCTCTGATAGTCCCAGACAAGGCAAAGTGATGAACCAGGTCTTGAGTCCATGCAGGCTGTTCGGTCAGGTGCAAAAGGAGACAGGACTGGAAATAAAGTTACAACACAGGTCCAAAGTCAATAGAGAAAACAAAGATAAGACAGAAAACAAGCAATAAAGTACATTTAAAGACATCTATCCAGGAGGCAAGCTACCTACAACACAGGTCTGAGATCCCTCCTGGAATTAGAGGCACACCTACAGCATAACTTGAGGCATAGCTGAAATTCTAAGCCTGAGCTGAAATTGGGCTTCTGGGTCCATGGGCAGGGGTGTGGGCAGAGGCCCCAGGTGAGGCTGGTCAGGGCCATTAAGGCCTATTAGTGCTCTCAGAGCCCCAACATTTTGCAGTTTCTACTTATTTCCTACATGTTTACTACCTGGTTTTCATTTTTATCACATTTACTAACAGTTTTCCTTGCCCAAAGAGTCCCCATCCCAGTGCACTTCACAGCCAAACCTGTTACTGCTTTCCAGCTGCCCAGACCAGAACTAGAATTTTAGGGTCACTCTTGCAGTTTTATTTGCTGCTTCTATTTTATACCCTTCCATTTCTGCAACAGCTGAATGACTTTCATATCTAACACTTATGACTATCAGCTCTACACAAATTTATAGCTATGTTTTTTTGTGTCCAGGTCATTTTTTCTTTTTTGTTTTGTTTTCCACAGAATGACCAAATAACTGAGTTTGGGTTTTTTCCCCTTAATTTTTCATTACTGCTAAAATATTGACAACAGCTCTTGGATCTGGTTTTTTTGGGTCTGGTTTGGAAGGGCACCTGGCAGACCTCTATGAGACCTGGGTAGTCCAGTATCTTTCAAAGGTTGTGATCTGCCAGGCAAGCTGACTGCCAGAAAAACCCTCAATTCCTCCAGCTCCAGTCTTTACATTCACTTATTCTGACCATTTTGGAAAATGGGAAATTAAATCGAGACAAATCAACGATGATGCTTTTCCTCAGTCTTTTACCAGACTGACCTTCTTCTGAACTTTTCACGGGCTGCAAACCTAGTGACACACATATGTGTAGAACATACATAGATGTCTGTTCTAACTCAGGCACAGCGCTTCCCCAGTCCCATATCCTAACAATTAGTTTCTTCTAAGGCCTGTAGGTCCTTCATTTGCTTGGTGGTGTGATTTGGTTGCTCTCTGAGTTCAAACTGAAGCTCCCTTCTGGTCAGCAGTAGTACATTTGCCATTTACTAACACAATTTGTTCCAGTTTGGTCCCACAGGAATGCAGATCCCCAGTTTGTTCCTTGGAAACTGGATCCTAGAGCGCAGCCTCTTTTCACTAAGAAGCTGGCTGACATTTATGTATCTGTAAGTTGGCTTTATTATAGCTCACAGATGATGGGCTCACAATACCTTTGTTTAATTAGGAATAAATGTATAAAGTGAAATGGCATGAATTAATTTCTTTTATCACATGCCCAAGTCTTACAGCCTTTATGCCAAACTAGCGCTCCTTTTTTAATTTATGACAATTGCCCAACTTCTCTTTCAGCTCTCTTTCTCTGCTTCATTCTTAGTAATTCAGCAAACTTCATGTATGTTGGTCAACCTCTTGAATACACCCTTGAATTGCATTTAAATCACAAGTTTACATTTATCATTTCAAAAGAATTTAAGCCATTCCTTATACACCTCCTACATTCATGTTTGCAAACAAAAACATCAGTTAAGTTCCACCTGACTCATTACAATAATTTAATAATAAATAAAGGCAGCAATTATGTAATTTATGTTACATAGTTGTGAATCTGTTCATAAGGCCGAGACTAACATTTTAATATTAATTTCCACAATTGATGTTCATAGTACACTACACTCAAAAGTGAAAAGCCAAGCTGTGCTTGCATCTCCTGGGTGTCACAACCGCAAGGAACTCATGTCTTTACAATGCTCTTTTCCACAGGTGTCTGAGAATCTTCATGTCTTCTCCCTCACGCACAAACCTCCAGTGTAAGTCCATTAAAAAAATCTCTCTTATCTTCTCAGTGCAACAAAGCCACCATTGGTACTGCCTAGCAGGCATAATTTAAGGCCCAGGATCTTTACTTGTGGATTTATTTACTTTACTTTTACAAAGACGGTCACAGTTTCTTACATCAGCGAAACGGGGAGATGCTTGTCCAAAGGGACAACGTAACAGGAGCAGATGGGGAAACACAGCGGTCTAGGATGACACGTCCAGGACGACACGCTTCGGGCCTGCCTCAGGTGCAAGGCTGATGCTCCGCGGAGCGAGGGCGGTGGGGCAGAGGGGCTGTGCCCGAGTAGGAGCTACGGTATGACCCCGGGGCAGGTCCGGGCTGCCTTCACCTCACTTTCGCCGGCCCAGACAGTTCCCTCTGGCCAGCCCTCGCTTCCCCGCAGCCCAAGCACTGCTATAGGGCTGCCGCACACCGCCTCTCTCCCGCC
>NW_010550638.1:0-766 GCF_000687285.1 Phaethon lepturus | reverse complement strand
TGTGTCTCCTTGGAACTGCCAGGCTGACAGTGTTTTGGGTTTGTGCTGGGGGCAGTGTGGAAGATACAGGGGTATTTTCGCTGTTGCTGAGCAGTGCTTGCACAGAGTCAGGGCCTTTTCTGCTTCTCGTTCTGCCCCATCGGCAAGGGCCTTGGTGGTGCTCGTGGGGTTGGCTGGGGGAGAAGGCTGGGGCAGCTGACTCCAGCTGGCCAAAGGGATATTCCACGCCATATGACATGCCATGCTCAGCATATAAAGCTGGGGAAGAAGAAAGTGGGGGACATTCGGAGTGATGGCATCTGTCTTCCCAAGAAACCATTACCCATGATGGAGCCCTGCTTCCCTGGAGATGGCTGAACTCCTGCCTGCCCTTGGGGAGTGGTGAATGAATTCCTTGTTTTGCTTTGCTTGTCGTTTGCTTTCTCTGTTAAACCGTCTTTATCTCAAAACATGAGTTTTCTCCCTTTTACTCTTCCAATTCTCCCCCCTGTCCCACGAGGAAGGAGTGAGTCAGTGGCTGTGTGGGGCTTGGTTGCCAGCTGGGGTTAACCACGACACCGAACTACACCACAAATAAGCATAACTTGTTCACTTCAGCAAGAGCTTTGCCTAACTTAGTATTTGAAGGGCAGATTTCTCTGCCATGAATATAGAACTAGAAAGCATTTTGATACCTGTGTATGGTACCCAAAGGAAACATAAAGTGGTTGTTGTAGAAAATACTTTAAAATAATACTTATTTTTATAGTTATCAAATAATTATTTT
>NW_010550637.1:72581-80942 GCF_000687285.1 Phaethon lepturus | reverse complement strand
CCTGCCGGCGGGCTGATAAGGGGTTTATGTCGTATTTCGTGTCCTTGCCACGCGGGTTCGCTCTGCCCCAGCTCGTGCGGTGGCTCTGCCTAGGTTAAGAGGCCTCAGGTCTCTTTTTCTGCAGTGCGAGCTTTGTTTTTTATTTGTGCTTCCCTGCTGTGTTTCGGGGTAGGTAAGGAAGGTTTGTGCTAAGGAGCTTCCCTTCTAAACCTGCTCCTGAGATTCCTCATTTTAATAACTGGATTCTTACCTCGGTATTTTCGAATTTATACATTTTATCTGTGTACAAGCGCCCGGAAAGGCTTTTCAGCGCTGCCCTATATACAGTTCCACTGTCAGTTGTGTGTTAATCTAGACATAAAAGCTGTGTATGAAACCTGCTGTACAGTGGTTACTTAAGAAAGGGCATCGGCACTTGCTCCTGGCTTTTTATGTTGGCGGATATAAAAATTGCGGAGACTCGTCTTACTTTTTTGCTGTGACTGTATCCTTTTATTCTGGTTGTTCAACTGGCAGGTGAATTAAGGCATTAAATAGGGGTCAGATAGCAGTGTGTGTGTGTGTGTGGAGTGGACTGCTGTAGGTTCCTTTTAAAGGAGTATTTTGTTTTAAATGTTACCCGCTGCCGTGCTACAGTTTGAGATCTTTTTGGTCGCGGTGTTTGAGATGATCTCAGCGCTGCTCCAGTGTGTAAGGACAGCTCATCCATGTAAAATGACTTGAATTAATAGTTAATTATGTGAGGTGATGCTTCTGTGAGAGCAAGCTATCCCAAGTCATTTGCGAGTGTCCATGTCTAGTTACGGTATGTGTAATGTATTGTGATGTCTGCTACTACAAATGCAAGGGTTAAACATAAATTCATAATTGATAAGGAGGTATATCTTGTCTGTGCCGCAACTTGGTTTCGGGGAGGATGGATAACTTCAAAAATGTGGGGGTTAGTTTTTTAAAAAAAAAAAACAAAAACAAAAGACAACAACCCAAAACCCAACAACCGGCAGCACATAAACCTGCACACGAAAAAAGACAGAACTTTCTCTTCTAAGTAGAGCAACACTGGTACAAGATGTTTATTTTTTTGTAGGTGGTTTTTCTTACTTAGAGAGAAAGCTTTGCGTACTTTCAGGTGTTTACACAGTAGTGGCTTCTGGCTAACACTGAGAGGAGCCAATGTTGGTGTGTGTTTTTTCTAGTTTTGTTGGGGTTTTCTGTGGGTTTTGTTTTGTTTCCTGTTTGTGTGGCATAGTGCAACAGAAAAAAGAAATGGAGGCTCTGGGTGTTGAGTGTTTCGCAGCCAGGACTGTCCAGGGGGATCTGCTGCCCTGGGTCGGTGGGGCAGGTGGGTAGTATCAAGAGCATAACAAGCTCTTAGCCTATAGAATGGGAACCAGCTGCATGTGCTTATGATGGAGTGGGCCTTCAGGAATGTTTCTTTTAATTCCTTAGTGTCTCCAAGTAAGAAATGCTTAGGGTTAGGTAAGGGTCAAATTCTGTGAAGGGGTGTGGTGTTGTTCCTGTGCTGTCAGCGAAGCAGAGTCATGGGGTAAGAGGCAGCAGCACATTTTTGTACTGAGATTTGAAGAAAGGACATAATTGTGGGTTTATCAGTTAAGTGTCAGTCATTCTGTCTCCCTCTGTTTTGACACATTCAATGCTAGTGGCTGGTGGTAAAGAAGATGAGAGTGTTAGCGAGGTTTGAAGGAAAAAATTTTAATGGGGGGAAGTGAGGGGAGGAAAAAAAACCTGTCAAAGACGATTTCTGGCAGGCAGTTAGCTTCCCGGTGCAGACAGATTGGCTGATGTTGATTGTTGACAGCTTCTGCAGCTTGCTAATTACAACTGTAAAAAATTCAGGTGAATGACAGTAACTTGAAATGTTAATTCTGCTTTTTTTATTTTGCAGCTGCAACTGTTAGTTGGCTATCACCGTAATTGATGGACGCTGCCAGTTGCTTAGACAGATGGAAATTAATACTTGTGTTGCTGTTAGAACTCACTATCACAGTCACGTTTTCATTAGTTTCCTGCGCTGAATTAATGTGTACAAGATAGCGCGTGTAGACGGAGAAAACACAACTTGTACCTGCAGGCCAGCCAGTGGCACTGCGCTCACTGCGCTTCTGTGTAGGGTCGTGTGGCTCTAGGCCCTGGTAGAAGATGGTGAGACTGGATTAAGAAAGAGTCGCTAGCTCTGCAGACGCAATGGGTTGAGCCACCCAAGAGCTGGGCAAGTGCTTTTTAAGGTTTGTGACTTACTCCAGTCACTAGGCTGGCTTTGGGAGGGGTGGTCTGGATATGGGGAAGAGATCGCTGCGCTCAGTGGTCCCCCACGCGAACCAGGTTCAGGCTGGAGCACTTCTCTTAGTAGCGGTAGTATTGTCTTCAGTCTGATGGATGTGGGAAGTCTTAAAATGCATAGCAGTAGTACGCTTTTTCCCACTGGTGCCAAAGCTTCGCTTTGCTGTGCATGAAAGGGGAAGGACTGCAACAAGATGGAATTGTCGTTCCTGTTGTTGTTGAAGGCATGTGTACTGGGGGAAAACCACAATAAATGTTTTCTGACACCAAATAAACTAAGTATTGTCCCGTATGTCTTAAGGCTGGTAGGTGTAAACTCTGAACAAAGGAAGCTGCCCTGCACTGGCAGTACTTGAGGTGGCTTTCATGTACAGGCTGTTTCTGCACGGTATTTTTCAATAAGGGTAGTGGTTTCTCTTTAAATTTCACCTGGCCTTCTATTTACAGCAAATTTAAAGGCTCTATGTTTTTTTTTGTTGTTGTTTTGTCAGCAGAGATTCCTTTGAGTCCTAAAGCCTGTGTCAGGAAGCAGCTATGGAGTTTTTGGCTCCTTTTGTTTGTTTGTTTTTGTATGTACATTAAATATTTGAAATTGATATTTCCTGTGTTTAAATGAATGGAGACTAGACCTGTCAGTGTTTGCCCAGCTTATACGCAAATAATAAACAAATTACTTTTCTTTTTGAATTGTTTCAATGATACCATGCAGACAACTGAAAGTATGCCACGCTCTTTGAGGTGGGACAGTGACCACCTCAGTTTTTAGGTGTGTCATTGTTGGTTGCTCGGGGTTTTTTTTGTTTGTTTGTTTTGAAGGTGATGGCTGAGCTAGGCCTGTGGGCCCCTTGAGTTCCATTGCAGTTTATTCAGGAGACAGTTTGATTTTACTTTCTGCTTTCATGTCCTGACTTGGCAATGTCTCTGCTGAGTTATTTGAAGAAGCAAGCTATTTAAATTTGAATGCACAGAACTTCAGTATTTGGAAATGTTCAGTTTTTCCTATTCCACTTAAGACGGTTCTTTGAATCTCAGACAGTGAAAGATGTTGCCTGGTTGTGAGTGTGCAGCTGCAGATGTTACTAGAGCTTAGACCAGATAAGTACTTGCCTTCTGAGATATTGGAGCCATCCATGCAACACAGAGCGCGTGACCTGCTTGCTAGGATACTGCATGCAAGAAAAGGGCCTTCATTTTTCCTGAGTTCCTGAATAAGGTTAGATGTTGTTAGAAATTACTGTAATAATGTGGGAGTCTTCTAGGACTTGCACCTTGTGGCTTACCTTGTTCATTGCCCGAAATGCAGCGATGGTCTTTGCTGGTGCCTCTCAGTTGTAGATAAACCTGCACATCATGTGGATGGGGAGCTGTCCTACTGCTTGGAAGGAAAATGCCTAGAGGTAGAGTAAGTAAAAGTGATTAATAATGTCAAATAATACACAGAGGAAAGTTGCAGCGGGGTGAGGTTTTCCCAAGTAGAGGTGTGACGTTACAAACCGAAGAAGTGGATTGAGAGACTTCTTTGACTTACTTGCAAGTAGGCTTTGCTTCCTCTGTGTGGTTGTGGAGTGGAGGGGCTGGTGCAGGTAAAATCCCCATCTCTCTGAATATGGACTTGCTTCAGCCTCACGGGGCTTGATTGCTGAGGAGGGAGATGGTGGCTCAGTTAATCTCTCAGAGGCTTCAGTCCTTTCTGAGAGGGTCATTTTTGTGGGGGTAAAGCAAGTCGGTGCATGGGAAGAGCTCCTCATACGTGGTGAGGGAGCACCGTGGAAGTGTTAGTCAAAGAGGTCGCTGAACTGTTGGCTGCTTCTTGACTAAGAAAGAAAGTTGGTGAATTCTGAGCCCTCTGACGCTTGGTTGTTTTTTAACAGTGTGCAGAACAGTTTCCTTCAGGCCAGTGAGGAAGAACCTTCTTTCCTTGGTGTTCAGAGACGGAGGTGAAGCAGGACTCACTTCCCTGGAGGCATTGGTGAGCTGTATTTAGAGGTAAGCTGACGGAACCGATAGCGGCTCAGCTCGAGGTGCAAATGAATCTACTTGCTGTTTTGTTGCTTCTGTGGAGGCGAGGTCATGCACGCGCAGTCCTCTGTTCCCATCTCTCCTTCTCCTAAGACTCCTGTGACCCAACGGGTGCGTCACCTCGAGACCCGCCAGCTCTGACTGGTAGTTCTGACCTTTCAGCTAAAGTGTAGGCAGCTGTGCTGGAGCTCTCCACTGGCCCGGTTAGCAGAGGTTCGATGTAAGCGTAGTTGTGCCCTTGCGTGGGGCACGGGAGATGTTCGTACGCTGAAGGTAGGATTGTGTTGCCCACTGCTATGCCAATTACTGGATATTAATGGCGGGATAGCATGCATATGCCTAAACTGGGAAGCAGAAGGTTAATAGACGAACAGCACCAGAAGATCCCATTTATCAGTTTCTATTTATCTCTCCTTGGGAGGTGGCAGGTTTACAGTAAATACCTTCTGTCCTCCTAATTTCCTAATGATGGGGATAATGATGGAGAATGGTGAAGTCATTAACTGGGACAGCCTCTGTGCATCACTCTGTCAACCACATCTCTCCAAGACCTGCAATGAAAAGTGATGGGCCCCAGCTGTTCACCAGATTCTCCTCCCTTCCCCCCTCCCCATCTCAACCCCAGTTGCAGGCTTAGCAATGTAAAAGAGGGGAAAAATGAAAACCCGCAAACTAAAAGACTAAAGCCGGTCCCTTCCTCTTCCACGGCAGCAATAGCCCAGTCTGCCCTGCATTTTGTGTGAGTGGGCATGTACCCATCCGATCCCGTTGCCGTGCTCTCGGGGAAGTGCGGTGGCATCCCCGGTCCTAGCGCTGTTGCTCGGGCAAGGTGTGCGGTACTAGAGAGGGGAATGGTTGATTGAAACGAGCAGAACGTACAAGAGGGTTGCGTTTCTGTGACAGAGGCATTGGCTTTCCTCTCTGTTGTCTTGTGCTCTTGTCTTCTGCTGAAGAAGTCATTAAATGTCTGGAAAAAGATCTAGCAGTTCTCTGTCTGAAGCAGTGTGCTGCAGTACCGATGTGTTTCGGTGGTTAAAAAATGGATGGGCAAACAGTTCGGTAGCATGGTACATGGGGGTAGAACTGCGGAGAGAAAGTACGGCAGCAAGGCTCTGTTTCTGGATCCCACAACTTGAAGGTACAAGTTCCGCAAGAGAAACATGCTCCTGAAACACAAACCAAAGTTTCAATGAACTTGTACCGAAATAAATTGTTGCTTTGAAAAGCTTTTTTCCCCATGGGATTTCTTTCTAGCTGACTCCAGAGTTGGTTTTGTTGGGTTTGTTTTGCATTTGGACAACGGCTGTGACTTGATGAGTGTTTTCAGAGAGTTAACAGCGGTTCCGCATTTGTAGCAACCGTGTTCATTCATCCAGTGAGTGCCTGCGATTTATTTCCAGCTATTTTCCGGCTATTTAAAACAGTGCATTTCTCTCAGCTCAGTGAGAGGTGGGAAGAAAACACCTCACCACGGGCGGGTTTCATAACAACGAAAGGAAAAAATCTTGCGTGTGCTCTGTCGTATGCTTGCGGTTTTCTGGTACATCTGAGACGCTGTACAAATGCCTGGAAAGCTGCTTAGCTTGACCCGTATTCTAGTCATGTACTAGTTCTTCGTTGAGATGTCCTTCCACCCCCCCCGCCTTGATTGTTGTAATTCGTGAGTGAAGGTGGTAGCTTTACCTCTAGCAAAGCTACAAGGCACTTGCTGTGGCCTTGAGTATGGTCTAATACGGCTGAGCTGTCCAGACCTTCTGCAGGTCATGCCTTTTGCTCTCAACTGTCAGCCGTTTGCAGTGTCTCAGAGTCCAGCCTTCTGCCTTGGCATGTTTCGAAAAGAGAGGTCTGCCTGAAGTGCGGTTTTTTTATGCATCTGCCATGTGTCGGGCTCATAAAAGAACTCTTGAGCTGTGGGAGCTTTGTATTAGAAGGGTTCATTAACTTTCAAATGTTTCAATTGAGGAATTTCAGCGCGCTCTGCCATAGACCAAGGTGGCCAGCTCAGCCAAGGGTGTCCCCTGACAGTCAGGTACAGATGTGATTGCTAGTCAGAGCGCCATAAGAAACCTAATAGTGTCACAGGAAGTGTCATACTTGAGCTGGAGAGGCTTAAACCAGATATCCCAGAGAGACTGTAAATAATTTTTATTAGGCTTTAGGAGATAGGAAGATAGAGGAGCCTTTAACTTGTAGCGTGCCAGGAATTCAGTCTGCAAGGTTGTAGAGCATGTGGGTCCCATTTTTATGTGAGTCATAATGTTCATTTAACTATCCTGGAAAATGTGGCAGGAGCGAGGAAAACACTGTTGTGGTGAGACAAAGGACTCTGGTACTGGCCTAATGCTGAGCAGGTGATTAACTGTTGTCTTAAGTGCTTCAGGCCAGGGTAGATCGTGATGGTCCAAAGGGGCATTTTTCTGACAAGCGTCTCTGTAAGTGTGGTATGTGAGCAGAGGGATAGATAAGAAGTGAAAGGCAATGGAATGGCGCTCTTGTTGGGGAGATGCGGTGTTAGGGAGTGACCGCATTACACAAGGTGGCGAGTAAATGTTCCCTAAATATTTCCCCCTCCTGCACTTTCCAATCCTAGGTGCTGCTGTTGGCCTTACGGATCCATAAAGGCTTTTGTGTTGCTCCAAGCTGGTCTGGTGTCTACTTGTCAGGGAGTCTTCTCCCGAGGGCTTTGACTTGGGTTAACTACCTTTGGGATCTCTTGGCTAATAACTTTATTTTGTATCTTCAGTCATAAATGTTTAGGCTGGGGAAAGTGGAGTTGGATTTCCTGTGTAATAATGCAGGTTGCTCCACTTACCTCATCAGCTTTGTGCTGAGCCTGAGGACTGATGTTTGACCAAAGTCTGTTCTCCAGCCTCGTTGCAGGTGCGTGAGGAGGTGCCAGTTCACTGGGATTCCAGCTGTCCTGGAGCAAACTGCAGGGGCTCCTTGACAATTTTGCAGTGTTCGTCCTCATGTCGAGTTCCTTTTCAGTTAGCCGGCCTCGCCTAGGTTCTCCTGAAGACAAGGTAGCTAGAGTTTGCGAGTGAAGCGAAGCTTTGAATTTCTGGCCTGCTGTGTTGCCTTGGTTCCCCCAAGGGTTCCTGGCTGAAAACTAGGATACGCCTAGTTGTTAATGTCTTAACTTCCTGTGCTCTGGCTCGTCAGTGTCCTGCGGTAGGAGTAGAGTGGTCCTGGGCCAGGTTCGCAACAGCTGTTTCTGGGGCGAGCCTCTTGGCTTTGACACCTCAAGCATGACACAAATCAGGCTAAACAGAACATGCTGTATTAAACATCTGTTGACTTCTAAATAATGAAAAGCATATTAGTCACTCTGTAAGCTATCAGTATGATAATTTCAGGAAAACATGAGGTTGCTGTTCTCTCAGTGTAAGAAGTAGCCAATACATGTTCTTACATGCTTAAACTAACTGTGGGAAAGACTTAAGAGGATTTGCACGGAGGGAGGTTTTACTTCTGTGAGGTTTATGTTTGATGGAGAAAATAAAGGCAAACCGAATCGTTTACCACTGTGGAAGTTTGGGTAGGACAATAGGTGTAGCACCAAATCTACAGGAAGATAGATGCTGTTACAGATAATGCTGGTCAAGTGAAAGAAATGTCACTGGAGCATTGTAATACCTATACAAAATCATTTTTTCGATTATGTGTAACATGCAACAGTGGCTGACTTCAAAAATTATCCTAGCTGACAGTACAAAGGCAGCAAAATCTTATATTCCAGTCCAATTTTAAAGGTGCAGAGTGTCCATACTAACCGTATGGCTATAGATAGTTTGAATACAACAAAAATGGCTGTTCAGAGTGAGCATTTAGCTCTTGTTTCAACTTGTCTAACGACTTGTATTGTTGAACTGGCTATTGCACAGAGTCACAGCTTCCGAAGTGAAGCGTAGCGGTACGTAACTGCAGAACGTTACACGTGGGTCTCATGCTTTACCTGGCTTCAGTGGACTCTGGCTTCCAGAACCTTTGTCAAGAAGGAAGCTATTAAGTGTATTTCCCTTGAGTAACTAAATTTCTCAT
>NW_010550637.1:59900-72550 GCF_000687285.1 Phaethon lepturus | reverse complement strand
CTAGTGTTTCAGGTTTGGTTCAGCAGGATGTACGTTCTCTAAGTGGTAACGCTTGCGGGATCTGCTCTGCTCAATTACAGGAAAATTCATTGATGGCTGTGAAGAAATGGGAATGAGATGTAAGGGGCTTGTTTTCTCAGTTGCCTCTGGCCCCGAAATACAGGAGCAGCGTGCCTCTTGGAGATCGCAGCGCTTTCAATTGCAGGAGCGGTCCAAGTGTAGAAATAAAGCAGCATGTAACGTCAGGCTGGGACAAGTGAAGTTGCGGACCAAGTTCATACAGAGAGAGAAATACTCCAAAACCTAGAAGTGTTTTCAGGTTTAGTTTTTTTAAACAGTATTTTCCCCCTTCCGCAACAGTCTCGGTGCTCGTCCTCTTTGACCGTTCCCTCGGCTAACTAGTCTATTGGGAATCCACGTGCAAGTGTTGGGAACAGAATGACCGCGAATGCTTTAGTTGAGTTTAGGTGAATATCAGGTGGATGGCTGTCCAGCCCAAATGGAAACCAGAGTAAATTTGGTCTTATTTATGTAATCTTCATGTTGCGTTTCACTCAAGTACAAAAACAAGTAAGCGACGTTGTATGACTGTGCCAAGAGCTGTTATGGAGCTTGTGAACCCATGGTGTAAGCTACTTCACAAGATCAGGACTTCTAGCCTGAGGCTTGGAATGGTAGGCAGCTTGTAACTCTTGGTTCTTTGTAAGCTGGTAACTGTTGGTTCTCTGTAACCACGGAAATGATGACTGCAGACAGGTAGAGGATCCAGCTAGGGCACCAAGCTCTGTTGATAGCAGTCAAAGGTGGAAGCAGCTGTGTGGTAAGAAGGTCTCTCAAGGCTTGCTTGCTTCCCTGATGGTGTTACCTGGGGGACAGCTCTGAATTGTGGCTATGCTTTGTGTTTTTTATGTGGATAAATATGCGCCTTCCCCCACCCCAGACCCCAAGGAAACCACCATGAAACACAGCAACCAGACCCAAAAATTCTGTCCTGAGGATGCAGGCCAACATGGAGAAGAGCACCTTAAACTGTATCTTTGGGCAGAGCTGTTGGCGTACAGTGGTGTGTCCTGTTCCCCAGCGCGATCCAGAGAAAGAACTGTTTCTTCTGCAGAATGGATACAGACTCAGATCTGGGTTGTGCTAAATGCGAATAACCCAACGTGAATGGGCTGTGTTGTAGCAGGTACACACAAGTCAGTGAGAGACTTGAGAGCGGTGCCTTCCCATGTCCAAAGACACCGTTTTGTTTGAACCACGTTGCTGTTACTTGGCAGAGTTCTTGCAGAATTACCGAATCTGTCAAAATTCTGTAGAGGGTTTGCAGCCGTGGACTGCTACAAAGGATTCGTCTCCTCCAGAGGAAGGCAGTGCTACTGTTCTCTTCACTGTAGTGTCTTTTTTGCTTGAAGTCAGTGAAGGAAACAGAGAGCTTGCTTCTAAATGCTGTGGTGTGCCGGGGTGGGGAGGAGGAGCACTGTCCATCGTGCATTCATTTCCAGGTATGCTACTTGGAGTGAATATTGCCCTGGCATGCGCAAGATGCTACTTCTGTGGATGTAAGATCACGGCTGTCTTCTAAAAAAGAGGCAGCTACGTATCCGGCATGTACCACTGACTGTCTTGGCTCAGAGTGCTGCATTTGCCGTGGCACTAGGATGTAAAGGGGGATTCCAAGACCTATAGGGAATCCCTGGTATCTGCTGTTCTCTCTTCCAGAAGAGCACTGTTGTGATTTGTTGTTGTATAAAGGAACCTCCCACCTGCTGATATCAGAAACCACATGGTATGAGCCTATCCCCTGCTGCCCTTTATATTGACTCTTAAAACTCCTCAAAACTAGTTATATGGTAATGACCTTAGCAGGGAGTAGTATTTACTTGGAAATTTTTCCGTTGCTATGATATTTTCATTACTCTTGTCTGCATCTTTTCCTTTGCTCTTGTTAACAAAAGAAATCTATGCAGTTCTATGCTCCTACCATTTTTCTTTGGATAAACCATCTGTGACATAAAGCCCTCGAAGCCAGAAGCTCCGGCCTCAATGCTCAGTAGGCTGTATGTACAGCTTTACTGAGGGTAACCGCCGTAAAGAAATCGGCAGCACCATGGTGCAGAGTTCTGCCTGCCTGTCGTGGGTTTTCTCTCCTATTCACATCATGTAGTGCGTGGTCACATATTAGATCAGCTGCAGTTGTTTTGGCTGGCTGCGCAGGCTAAATCGAAGACCCACAGTGAAGGTTTCTGTCACTTTTGCTCTTCTGGCCACTATGCTTATTCAAAGAGCTGGAAGGAAAGCTCTCATTAGCAGGGCTTTCCTTCAGTCGTACAAAGCCTGCACTGGGCTAATAGAGGCTTTCGAGAGCTCTTGCTTCTGGTTAGGGTTGGTCTACTTGGCCTGACCTAGGCCTGAGGGAGAACGAAGAGAGAGCGGGGCAGACATCAAATACCTGATGTCTGAGTAAACACGATGGCTAGAGGTGAACAGGATTTTGTTTTGTAAGGCTGCTGCTGTGGGACTGAAGAGTTTGCCTGCTATGGCTGCAAACCGCTGGTATATACAGCGACTGAAGAGATTGTTGCAAACTTATAGGTGAAGGTGGGAGTCTGTATGGAATGAATTGGTATTGTTTTCTGTCTGTTGCGGTTATTGCTTGCATGTATGGCAGTCGGAGTCCAGGCCCCGCGGTATCAGGTGTTGGAAGAAATGAGAGCACAAGGCAAGTTGTGTCGCAGAGCTTGCGGTCTCAATGGAGGAAGCAGGTACACGTGGGGGAGAAGGTTTTAAGGGGAGGCAGAGGGGCGTGCCCGGCACAGCTAAAACAGCTATCCTGTTCAGCTATTGCACAGGCCTCAGCTGAAGAGTGGGGTGCAAAAGCTAGTGCTAACCTGAAAAGGGAGCGTGGAAAAAAAAATAGCTTCTCTACAAGATAGCTAATTGATCCGTAGTGTTTGAGGCGCTTCAACCTCTGGAGCAATGTAACCTAGTCAGTTTTGCAGACTCTTTATTATAATATCACTTTTTGTGTAATATGCAGTCCATGGGCTTCCAAGTTGACAGCTGGGAATGTGTGAGCAGGTGAAATCATTCCAAGCGATTTGTCCTAAATAGCATCATTACAGCTCATGGTATTAATTGTTGGTGTCTTCGGGAAGAAGTTGTGTGATGGAGGAGGTAAAATAGAGCCCTTGCTCTTTCAGGAGACAGGAACTGTTTTTTCCTCTGGTGTAAATCACATCTGAACAGGCTTAATTCTGTTCTGGGCAGAGGCAGTAGTCTTGATGACAAGTCAAAGATGGAAAACTTCAAGAGCAACCTTCGTAAGGTCTTCTCGGGCTGCTCCCCACATAATATTGGTGTGTCATGTGTAAGGTGGGTGCGTATTTTCACTGAACCCTTTCAGAGGTTGTTTGTTAGGTGGTAAGTAGTTAGCTTTGCAGGAGGCGATGTCTAATGCTTAGTAAAACGACACATAAAGAATCCAGGAGCTCTAATGCTGTGTACATGTGCTGGGAAAAACAGCAATGCAGGATGTGGAGCTGACAAGGTTGCTTTGGGGGACGATGGCTTGTAGGTGGGTGTGAATTGCATGCGCTAGGTGGCGAAGGTGTGGAAGGACGGGACCTCAAGGTACTGTGTTCATGTGATGGTTCTGAAAGCCGTCTGCATCCCAACTGAGGTGTAAGAGCAGAGGTTTCAAGCTGTGTAGCTGCCTGCTGCAGCTTTTGAATAATTGCTTGCAAAGGGCTAAGGTGTGCTGAAAGAAAATGGGAGTTAACAGCTGCTCGTAGTTGAAATGCATTGATCCTGGTGACCCCGGAGGCCAAGGTGTGCTGGAGCTAAGCAGACTCTAGAACTGGAAGCAGTATCTCTCTGGTCACATGGCACGGTCCCCATTTCTATAGAAGAAGAAACGTACCACCTACACACTGCCTAGAATTACTTCTGCAGCTGCCCGGGGAACGGACACAATCAATGTAGGTCGCTTAGAGTTGGGTCAAGATGGAATTCAGATGGAGATGGAGTGTAAGAGAAAGGGGGCGGTCGATGCGGTATTCATGGGTTGTTTGCCAAATTCCCATACAGCGTTCTGGGCTGGTCAGGCTTTGTCAGACATGTCTCGGTAGGTCTCTCCTGTCAGGAGTCAGTGCAGAGACAAAGGGATAGATGGGGAAAGGAGACGGAGAATATAAGGGAATGTACATGATCTCACCCAAGGGACATGTTAAATTTTAGTTTCTTTGTTAACAGTTTCCTAGCGTATCAGTGGCTGACCTTGCAGCAAGGATTTGTAAGCAACTTCCCCCTCTTCTTTTTCTTCCTTTTTGCTTTTTATCTTCTTGCAAAGTGATAAAGATGCTCAACTCCAGAGGGCTTCTATAGGAGTTGAATTCTTAAAAGACACAGCATTGCTCTGTGAGAGAGATGGAGCGAGTTATAAGGATAGGAACGGGGAGGAGGTTTGTCGGGAATAGCTTCAGGACTGATAAGAGCAGGACGGGAGGAAGAGGTAGTATCCTGAGTAGACTAGGCATGTGGTTTCAGTTGACGACGAACAGCATCAGAGTGCTTGGAACCCATAGTGCTGGGAGCTCTGTGTGGAAAGAATTGGTCTCTGCCCACAGATGCTGATGTTGTACAGAAAGAAATGAAGAAGGAAGCACTATGCTGTTACACGGTCCAGGAGGGCTGCAGGCTCGCTCGAGTTAGGGGAGGGACTTTCCCCACTTGACAGCAGGTAGCAGGAACCAGACTGCAACTTGGGTTTCTCTATGCTCTGTGTGGAGCTATAAATGCAGCAATGAAAGGAAGAGCTTCTCGTGATCATATTGTGTCTACTTTGGCTTAGACTCGTGTCTACTACTGATGGTTCCGTGTGGAATGCTCCCAGTTGAGGGACTGAGGTTCTGTGGAAGAGGTTAACAGAAGAGTTACAGAAAAGGAATTAAATAGTTCATGATCTGTGGCCCACCAGCTAAGGGGGAAACTTATTTCCAGCCCTTGTAAGGCACAAGCTGAATCCTCACCAGACCAAGTGCGATATGGTGTCCTTTGTGAGGATGGGTCTGGAGGCCTTGTTAGAAAGAAACCCCACGATGCCTTTAATCACACCGGGTAATTTAAACACTGTGAGGACGGCAGAAGCCTAGCGAAGCGCTCGGGATTACGGTGGGAGGATTCCTGTGAGAAGGTGCGGTTGGCAACAGTGCGGGGGAGTTGCGTTAACAGTGTTTTGTCAGAATCTTCCCATGCCGCGGTGGGTTCCAGCTGTACGACAGAAGTATGTCTGAGATGGAGGGTTTCTGTCATATGTCTGCTCTCTGTTATGTATTGAGGGGACAGGGACCTTTTATTTTGGTGGCAGAGGATCCTTAGACGAGCTGTCTGCATTGGTGTATCCAGATGACTCTCTGTGCTAGAGACGGAAGGTGTGGCTGAGCAGCGAGAGGCAGCCGTTGACATCTCCGGGGAGCGAAGCGCAGGTTTGACTGAGTGAGTGATGGCTTGTCAGACAGGAGGGGAGTCCGTACAAGTGCCTGTAACAGAAACCCGTTGGGAGTTGTTAAACACAGAAGAGCCATCCTGAGGTGAAGAAGTCCCAGAGCTGCAAGTTGTTAGGGACTGGGAGTGTTCTCTGAATAAATGTCCCCGTGTGCCTGCTTTATTCCTGTACCCTTTGCAAGGTGTCTGCTTCTGGCCTCTGTCATAGCATGCAGGCTGGATGGTTCTTTCGTGTGAGCCACAGCAGATGTTCTGTGTGAAAGAAAAAGACTGCAGAAATGATGTAAGACAGAGAGATCATTGCTTACAGAATCCATCTGTGGCGTCTTACTGTCTTAGCTAAATTTTCTTGCCTTAGTGGTTGTTGAAAGAAAGCAGAGAAAGCCATGGTCTGTGGGGATTGTGGAGACGGGGGCAGGTGAGTTCATTCTCCTGACCCTTAAGGATCTTGGGCCAGGGTCAGTGGTACATCGAGGTAGCCTCAGCAAGACAGGGTGGGAAATTCAACTTAGTGGATGGCTCCTTGAGTATGCAAAAGTCGATGAAGATATCAGAGCTAATGATGACTTGAATGTGTCATGTTGCGATTACCTAAATCACTCTGGCAGGCTTGCGCCAAGACATTGTTCTTATATTCTGGCTTTGTCCCCAGCTTTGCAGCAACCGGATGTCACTTGCCTTTCTGCTGGAAGAGTTGTGTAAATGGTACTGTGGCTTGTTCCCCGAGATACTTAAGTGTTGCTTCCCAAAGGCTGCGTTGTGACTCTCACGCTAGCCTGTAAAGTCTTCGTTGCAGTGTCTCTGGCCTCGCTGAAGATGGGGTCCTGCTGTATTTTGCTTGGCAGCGGTGTATTTTTGCAAAGGAGGCGAAGGTGCGGGTGACCTTCCAGTCAGAACACTGTTGTTGCTCAGCGTCTCGTGCTTACTGAAGCAACAGTTGTGGTGTTTGGACGTAGACTATCGCATTAATTACACGCAATCTTGACTCAAAATAAGCATGCCTGTACAGCAAGGGATATACCCTGAAAAGCAACGTACGGCACGAGTGTGCTGTTTGTGCCTTGTGCGGCAGGGGAGAGGGCAGTGGAGGGTGCAGTGCTCATATGAGGGAGGAAGAACGAAAGGGGCTTTTCTGTCACACCATCGATCTATCGTAGAGCTGCTTCTGAAGTGGTAGAGTTCTAACGCGTTGTTTGTGACAGCCTGTGGCTTCGTGGCACTGACGGCAGAGTGCTAAGGTCAGGACTGTAGGTGGCAAAACGAGCTCTGTGGTGGATGGAGGAAGGAGAGTTGACTCGGGTGTAAGGCAAGGATGTTGCTGTTTTACTGTTGATATTTTTAAAATTTTTTTACAGTGGAAATGATAATGGGAAACTCACAGCCCATATTTACTCACTTAGGAACTGCTTTTTCTTTTTCCCATAACAGCCTATCTGTAGCCCCGCTAACTACAGAGGGGTGGGTGTGGGCAGGTATGTCCACAGAGTCCTACTCTGTAGTATATGTAATTTGGGCATTGCATGGATTATACGGGTATAATGGCTGTGCCTTTGTCCTTTTACTTTTTGTCTGAATGCTTACTTGTCTGGTGTGATAGACCCTTGAAATTTCAGGGGAGCGGGCCACAGTAATCGCTGGCTATGGGGGAAAATGAAAAGGGAGTGGGTAGGCCTGGGGTGATCTAGATAGAGCTGCCATTGTTAGTTTGCATCATTTTGCTAATGTCTGCGTGAGACGGCTGTATACCTGGGTTAGGACTTGATACACCTTTGGTCTGTGAAACCTTGTGTGCACCCCGCCATGGCGCTGTCAGAACAGTGTGTGATGGTTTTGTATCGTGCAGCCAACGGAAAGGAAAATAGTATCTTAAATGACAGACATTAAATCCAATAAGGAGCAGACATTCATCATGGATGTAGAGTCATATTTTCTGTCCTCTGAGACTGTGGAAAGGTGCTCGTGGTAAAGCTTCCTGAAAATACATTTAGTCTTACTAAGGACATTTGGGATTTTTTTTTCAGCTGACATTCTCTGTTAGAAAGATGTATGGGGGTTTGAGAGATTAAGAGCAATCGGCTAATGCAGAAACTTAGGTTTTGGCATTTGAATGAGAGTACGCCTATGTAAACAACTATGTATACTGCGAGGGAGGGTGTGTGTTAAATGATGGAAAGCTTAAGGGGAAGCTGACCACGAATGCACAGAAGTAAGCAAGGGTGTAAAATAACTAATGAAGTAGGAGAAAATTGGTTGCCTGAATATCTTCATAGGTGTTGAGATGTGTTTACCTTTTATTTTTTTATTTCAGTGTACTGGACTGTGGTAAGTATAGTGTGTATGGAAGGAGATGAATGCTTAGCCCAAGATGGAAAAGAGAATTTTTAGTACCAGAGATAATAAATGTGGAAAAATACTGCAGAAGCTCTAGGATTTCAGAGAGGCCCGAAATGTGAGATGCAGCGTAGGAAGGAAGATGCTGATCCGTGTCAAGATCTGAAGTAATTTTTATGTTGGAGAGTAATGAACTCTTCTATATCTGCAAGTTATTTAGATCGGGAAGAAAGGCGAGGGTCAAAACTGTGAGCTGCATTTGAATATCCCCAGCCCGAGTGCCACGTTTGATTCCGTACTTGTCATGGGGAGATGCAACTTGGCAGTGGCCTGAAGGTTTTCACCTGGCCCATCCTTATATTTCAGGTGGGCTCTTTGGTGAGGCAAAGCAGCCAGATGGGAGCAGAGTCTGCTTGTTGGTGATGAGTTCCCAACTCGCTGCGTTTGCCGTTACAGCTCTACGCAGCTAATTTTGCGATCGCCCCATTATGCATCATCGTAAATCAAACTCATGCTGAGGTCAAAGGGCGGGAGCTCATGTGTAAATGAGCATTCCTCAAATTCTTGTTACTTGTTGGCCCTTTGAGATCAGCGCTAACAAGCATAGTGCAAACAGTGGTTTAGTTTGCCTGCCACTGGGAATTTAAATGTGCCTTCCAAGTTCTTGTCACTTAAAATTTGCAGTGACATTTACTGCATTTGACGAGATGTAGGAAAAAGAGGTTCCAATTAACCAGAACATCAAACGCTGTAGATGGTGCAGTTTATTTTGGAGGCATGATATTCAGAAAGGTCAGTCTTTCAGTCGGCTAACCTCGGCCATTTGTAGTGTTCGCTGTGGCTAATGAGCACTTAGCTCACTTGGATAATGGGTGCTTTATGCAGGCAGAGTCCGAATGCGGTTGTGCAGTTAATGTGGATCTGTGGTGAACCTAGCTTTGCCCCGTAGATGTGCGCTACGGAAGGGCTGTATGAAAACTCTCTGTAAGGTCCTGGCGACACAGAACTGCTGCTCTGCCCCGGGAACTGAACACGGGGAGGGTTTGCCTGTTCTAGCGGGGGAAAAACAACTGGAAAAGAGCCTAGATAGTTTGAGTCCTTGGAGATGAATGGGCATGTGGGCCGTTTGCAATAGCCATCTGAGGTCAAGGGCCTCTGGGTTGAGTTTTTGTAGGTGTCAGAGTAATAGGTGTGGTTTTTGACAGTTCCATTTCATGTCAAGTGAAGTCAGCGTAAGGGGACTTTGTCTGTGGTTTGTGTGCCTAAGTTGTTATTTTGCAAGGATTTACTTGTGCTTGTTTCACCTTTCCATGTGGTGGCTTTAATAGAGAGTGCGGAACAGATGAATTGGAGTTAGTCCTTGTAAAAACCTGTGTAAGTTAAACTGGGAGTACTGCTTTTTACACAGGATGTACAAAGAGTTATATAGGCCCTGGTACTTGTTGGAACATCGGTGCTTGTCTTCTCCGTTGTGGAGATGGAAGATGTAACGATGTAAAACAGATTATTTCACCACTTTATGAATATCCAGCCAGTAGGTGATGCTCAAAATAGCTTGCCACTTTTCATATATGTTTAAAAAAAGGAAAAATCAAGTTTTAGTTGCAATAGCGTAATACTGTGCGAGGCTCCGTTACCAGCTATATGCAGGAAAGATGTATGATCTAAAAAAAAAAAAAAAGCAAACCATGTTGAGGTTTGGATATGATAGTTGGAGTTTCACTTTCGGAAAAAAAGATCCACAACAAAAGGGAATGTATTCCATGTTAAGAGCCAGCATGATCTTCATAACGAAAGTTCCCCCCCAGCCCCTGCCAAGGCAAAAATCCTTGCTATACTAGTGCTGCTTAGGCTTGTTAAAAGCACAGAGCCTCATGTAACAGGATGGTTGTTTTAAACTGTAGCGTGGCAGTAGTTACTCAGAAAAGGGCAGTGGAAATCGCTGGGTGCATCCCACGCTATAGGTAGTGGATGTTGACAAAGGGCTGGAGGGACGGTGGCACAGTCTCCTGATAGACTGGTGTTCTTTGCTTCCCTTAAGTGCTGGTGTTCATCAGTTCCAAGTAATTTGCTACTTCTGGCACAATGAACGGCAGCTGCTGGTCCTTTAAGTGGGTTTATTTCAGCATGAGTACTGACTGTTAGGGCTACAGTATTACTATACTATCTGAGAAGAGACGTTTGGGCCGAGCTTCCGTAAATCGTGGCGGATTTAGACCAAATTCACCCTCAGGAAACCAATAATATTAAACTGGCCAATGACATTCTGTTTCTGGTCAAAGCTTTGGGTGTTTTTATGCATCCTTTTAAATATATTTATTTTTCCTATGTCCCAACAAAACCATGTTTTTCCTTGTTTTATAAAAGTTTTTTATATCTACTCTACCCCGGTTCTTTTGTTATAAGCGATGGTGGGCAACTGACAGCTCTTGCAGATGTTAACTCTTAATCCAGTCCACATATTTGAACGGCTGTGTTGTGGGACGAGTACTTGGGCGTACTCATTTGAAGACAAACAAAAAATCATTTGATACGCTCGGTGGATCTTTTGAGTCTTTACTGTGTTAGTTTTCCTTCTTTGAACTTAGCTCCTTGTATCAACAGTTTCAGAGAGGTGTCCAGCGCTTCTAAGTGAAGTACTTGTGATTTAGCGCACTGCAAGGTAGGCATCTTGCTTTCCGCTGGGCTCCTCTGGATTCAGCAGAAGGCCGGGAGTGTGGGAGAGGGGAAGGAACAGAGAGAGTAAGAGGATTGGGGGAAACCCCGGCCAGAGCTAGAATAAGATAGTTGCCTTCAGTCTGTGGGAGGAAATGAGAACAAGAACTTGGAATGGTGGAGCCTAATGTTGTCAGGCTTTTAGTAAAAACAGGCTTCGTGGGTCACAGTGTGAAAGAAATAATTTCTTGAATTAAATAGACCTCTCTTCATATTGAAGTCATAGCAACAAAAGGACCTCACGCTGCAGTTTTACCCGTGCCTGCCCCCCCACTCCCCCCCCCCCCCCCCCTTTTCCTTTTTTCCCGGGCCTCGCCCCCCCCCCCCCCCCCCCCCGCCTTGTAGTTGTTGCTTTAATTTCCTACAATATGTTATTCTTGTTGTTTGGAATCATGGGGAGGAGGGAGAGAGGGGAACCAACCTGTGTAAAAATTAGCTTTGAGTTATTCCATCTGTGGACTCTTAATTTTGTCATGAAAACAGAGAAGCCTGGCAGGAAGCTAGCTTTTGACTGGCTTCATGTATCCTCTTGTCTGGAGCTGGTTAAGGAAGTGTGGCATTTAGAATGAAAGCAAAAGCTTCATTTCTGGAACTCTGAGTGTTTGCCCAATTCTTTGACCATCTGGTTTTGTTGACAACCACCTCTTTGTGTTGTGCCAAAGTTATTTTGGCTTTTATAATCTGTATATGCATGTGCGTATGTGTGTACGTGGTGGTGTGGTTGTGTGTGCCTGCATGTAGATGGTTAGGGCGCTAGTAGTGGGTAAGATTGCGGGAAGTTGAAGTCTGTAAAAGCGGTTATCTTGTGAGGGTCGAATTACCAGGAGAAACGTGATGACTAATCCTGGCTTCTCCGAGAGACACTGAAGTCCTCTCCATGTTGTTAGCTTGTCTAAAAGCTGCCAACTTCTGCTAGCGTTCCTGAAGTGGCTCTGGTTGTGTCACAGCTCTCTTGAGCATGCGAGTACCTGCCTCAAAAATCACTGCTGTGATTAATAGTATTGATGGAGAGCCAGGATATGACTTGATGTGAAGCACAGGTGTGCTAGAGCATGGGCCTGTTCGGTGGTGGTATCATGGAGGTGCTCAGTCAAGTTAGCCTCTCCTTGGCTTCACTTAGCTTCAGTTATTGATGTCAGAGGGTAATTATGAAGTCCCTGTATCCTTCCTATGCCGATCATATCTGCTGTCGGTGTATATCGGAGATGCAGCAGAGTGGGTGGTGTTCAGAACTCCATCGAGGGAATCACAAAAGGCTTCTAAAACTCGGCCTCAAAATGTAGCGTGAGATGCTTGTGCTTCTTGAATGTTTTTGTGTGTTTCTAGAACTGCGTTTTCTCTACGTTGTACTGGAACTTCTCTTTTCTGCTTTCTTCTCAAAGCCATATTGAGAAACTGAGAATTTCTTGCACTGCTTTCCACGCTTGATTTTCCCAGCGTTGACTTCGGAGCTCTTGCTTGGCATGAGAGTAGGCCAGAGAAACATGCATAGCCCGTGACAGCAGCAAAATGAGGCTAACGAATATCCTACCGAGGATGTGGTATGACAGCTTCATCCATCCAGCTGCATTTGTATTGTGAGTGTGAAATAGCTGCGTGTCATGGGCCACTGCCATTGCACACAGTCATTTATTTAATAACTCGGTGCACAGACATTAAAGGGGAGCCATGCAACACATCATTTTGCTGAAGACAAATAAGAAATTAAGAGATGGCAGCGTTTAGAAAAGTCTGTTTTGTACTATTCCATCACGGTAACTTTTTGATGTTCAGCCAGGCGATGCTTCAGGTGTAAAATGGATAGAGTTTTTATGAAAAATGGCCAAGGCATGCACCGTGGTGTGTCACAGGCTGCTTCCCTGTGTAGTTTTCCTTTGTGCTGAATGTGAAGGTGGCCTTCTAAAAAGATGAGCTTATTCCCTTGTAATATAAATAGACTTAGTTATGCAGCTTGTGCTAGATGGTTTCTGGCACGTGTGCCAGGTAGGTTAAACCAGCTTACAGTCTTGACGATTAGTGGGTTTGGTTTTGTTTGGTGGTTTGTTTTTTTTTTGAGCAACATTGTTTCACACAGAGTTGACTCTCTTTGTATTGGATAAAGA
>NW_010550637.1:57520-59869 GCF_000687285.1 Phaethon lepturus | reverse complement strand
TGCCAAGTGCTGTGACTCCATTGTGAGGAGAACTGGTATTAAGGGATGCGCAGTGCGTTGAAATCAAGCTGCTTAAATATTTACCCAGAGAGGAAAAACGGAGTAAGTAAAGCATCTGAGATAGGTTGCCATTTCTGAAAATCTGTTCATAAGCATGGAAGAAAATGCTTCTGTCTTTTTAGATAAACTTTCAGGAATTGCCTTCAACCCACGTGTTCCCTCGTGTGAATTAGGTGTCTGAGGCGGATGAGATGGGTGGACTTGTGCAGATGCCTCTAGTGAGTGCTAGTGTAGTTGTGAATAGACAGCTCTGCTATCTTAGAAACAAAATCGGATTTGTAGGAAGGCTAGGACTGAATTTAGGTGGGGGTAGTATGTCACGCTGCGAAAAGGGAACAGTGGAAGTTCCGGTGATGCATAAACAGAGTATTTTTCTGTGAAAAAGAGAAGGCAGGTTTTTAATAATAAAGTCCAGATGTGTAACTCCTAAATCATTTGCAGGCACTTGAGACAGAAGTTTTTCGCTGCAGTGGAAATATAGGATTCTTAACTTTTCTCATCAGTGGGAGCCTTACTTAAACAGGGCAAAAGAGATTTCATCTTGTCTGCTATAAGAGTAAGTCATCAGACTAACTGGAAAGGAGCGCGAACAGTTGTCATCCCCCCTTAGCATCAGCAGTGCTAATGCTTTCGGAGTGCTTTCCTCGCAGCCAGGCCAGTTCTAAGCCTTCATTTCTTATTTGCTGAAGTCAACTGTGTGCATGAAATGTCTCCTGGGTTGCTTTGCTTTATAGCAGTTGAGAATAAAAGGGCCTCGTTAATGAAGCGTTCAAAGAGTTCCTGTACTCAAAGGCTTGTAGAAAGAGGTGCTTGAAAAAGATTAACAAAGGGCAGAAGCTGCACGGAAGGATTGAAAAAAGGCCCAAGGAAGAGGGATTACTATTTTGTTCTGGTAATTTTCAGTTCATAACATAGAAAATACAGGTTGCTATTGTTATTTGTACTGATACTGCTCCCACTGCTGCGAGTACGAGATTACAGTAGCGGTTAGCGCTTCCTTTGCCCTCCTTTGCAGAAGGGCAGCCTCGTTGCACGCTCGGTAGCCTAGCAAGCGTCTTAGAAGCTCGGCTAGAAGCTTAGGTAGTTCACCGGCTGTGTTGTGGAGAGCGGAGCTGTACCTGGAGCGCAGATTTGAGAGAGTGGCGAGCTGGTTGGCAGACGTGGGGAAGGATCACCCGTCTCCGCGCACGTGTCAGGTGCCGGGGTTGATGTTAGCCAGGCGTTGGCATGTAACTGAGAAGGTTAGTGTGTCAGCTGAACCGTGGGAGCCTGTGTGTCTGCAGGCAAATCCTTAGGCTGCTTTAAAATGCTGAAGTGAACTAAGATTTGCAAGGAAGATTGGCCCCGTGTGCCCTGTTTACACCTGAAATACTCAGGCAGGAGATGACAGCAGCATGTTCTGCAGCTTCTGGAACCAATACTGAATAATTAGTCAAACTATCTGTTGGTAGAAATGCATGCCACCTCATGGATTTCAGTGGCATATCATCCACTAAAAAAAGCAGAGACAGTGTCTTGAAGGCACGTAACGCAATGGAAACGTGCCCACTCGGTTGTACGTAGTTCTGTGGTGCTGTTACGTAGTGATACTGAAGGAAGAATTTGACTCGAGCCTGATGTGTACTTAGTTGGTCAGTTACAAGATACTCAACTGGCGAGAAACATTTTTGTAATTTAGCTTATAACAAAGCAATGTGAAAACTCTAAGGGTCATGCTCATTAGAATAACATAGTTCAGGTACGAACAAAGGTGGAGAGATGTACCCTATAGTAGATAGAAAGCCCCAGTGTTGATTATTTTGGGAGCAGATGAGTAGTTGCCCAAAGAAAATGAAATTCCGTTTTGCCCGCAAAAGTCTGGATTTGCAGTTTGAGACGAGAGGTTTAGCACGGGCAGCTTTTGAGAAATGGACGGAAGAACCTGTCTGGCTGTGGTGTACGTTCATCTGGTTTAGTGCCGGCTACTAAGTGATAGCTGTTTTTCAGGCCTATGTTCAGGAATGCGGTGGCACTCGAGTTTCGTGTACAGGAGAATCTGGCTGGGTTACCTGACAGATGTCTGACCTGGGGCAAAACACTTTGTTGGAAAATACTTTTCCTCTGTGTCTAGAAGGATTTCAGTGCCCCGTGGCTTTTTTGATATGTGATGTTAAGTTCATCACCAGAAAGTTGTATGTCCCAGTTGCCGCGTAGGTGCCAATTAGACGGCGTCCTTGCATTAGAAAGGTAGGTTTGAGCTGGAGGGAAAGGTGTATCTGTAATACCTTTGAAGAGTCTGAGCTCTGGAAG
>NW_010550637.1:53586-57489 GCF_000687285.1 Phaethon lepturus | reverse complement strand
TGCTGCTCTGTGCTGTGTAAATGGTACAGAGGCCCTGCAAACCAGAGCTGTTTACTCAGCATGAAAGTTGTTGGCGGATAGTAAAAGCTACCATTGGGTACTGGAGGCCTTAAATAGGTCGAGTAGGAGATGGTGTTGGAGGCGAAAATAAGTGGAATGGAGAAGCGCAGTGTTTATGTCTTCTCACTTGGAAGGCTATGGAGCATCCAGAGCGCTTTGGTTGAGAACCTGCAAAAGCAGGATTGTCCTTGACACATTTTGCAAGAGAGCTGCTTAAAAATGTAACTGTGATTGCAGAGAAAAATTTTGCTGTGGGGTTCTTGGGGCACTTGAGAAATTTGGAACTTCTCACTGTGTCGTGTTGCGATACCACGGGTGAACAGAAGCAGTAGCAGTAGTCCTTATTTGTTTAAGACCCTTTCTTTTCATCTGCCTGCGTAACAGTGGCTCACACAATAAAAAAATGGAATACTTGTACTATTTCCCGCACCGACTTGCATTAGAGTTAATCCTAAAGACCTCAGCATGGCTTTTAGCATCTTCTCTGTCATCCAAGGGAAGCACTTAAGAAAAATTTGTTGGCTTTGGAAACTCGTTAGCTCCGTATGTATTGGATAGCTGTATAAGATGGCTTTACCTGTAGGTCATGACTTTGGTACGATCTTGGCTCTGAACCATCTGTGTACCATTTTGGCTCTTGGGTGTTTTCAGGTGCAGGGCGGAGATGCTTGGGTTGAGCTGAACTGCTGCTGTCACGTTGGTGTCTCCGTATCTTTTTGTGTGGTGGGCTTTGCAGACACCGCAAAGTCGCGGTGCCATTTTTTTTCTGGTTCTCTGTAATGTAAAGGAGGTTGAAGAAGCTTATTTCTCCCTTCTCGCTCTCTTCCCGATCTGTTCTTCGTGACTTTCAGCTTCTCTGTCTACCACCTCATGTTATTGGTACCAATGTCCTGTTTTGGTACTGTTCTTTGCAGGTAGTTAATTTTGGCAAGATTTCTAGTTTTCAGGAGTATTGTGATTGCACTGTTAATAGCTGAGTACAGCTGATGGCTTAGGACAGCTATTGCTACCTGTAACTAGCAAATGCCTTTACTGGAAAGAGATTTGGTTCAGTGAGGACATAAGCTTGATTTCATACAGTGTAGTGGACTCCTGGAAAGGCTTTTTCATGGGTGTTGTGGCGGGTTTGCTGTTAGGGCACCCGCTTGCCCAGCAGCTGCAGTCTAGGACTCAAAGGTTCAGATCCTGACAGGTCGGTTGGTCAGCTTGTGGTCATACCAGCTCCTTCCCATGGATGGAGCAGCTGGGAAAAGGGAACTTTTCCCTTGGTGGCATTGACACCTACCCAGATTTTCTAATGTTAACAGCAGAAGCAATTTCCAAATGTTGAAAACGAGAGCGAGTCTTTTTTGTGATGTTTGGAACTATTTCACGTCAGAAGGAGTTGAAGTGCCAAAAACTGTGCTTTGAAGGAGGGTGGGTTTAAAGGCTTCTAACTTCTGAGATGTATCAATCTCTTTCGAGTGCTCTTTGTCCCAAAGGAGGTATCGGAGATTGGTGCTAATTCTGCCTGGAAAGCTTGTTTGTGTTAGCAGAAGTACTGCTTTGGATTTGTCAGATGCTTTGTGGTATATCGTGGGGGTTGCTTGTTTATCGAAGAAGTCTTCAGGACTTGAAATCCAAAGCTCAATTTCTTCCACAAGGAATAGAATTACACCTGTCTATGACAACCTTTATGGTTTTGATGAGACTTTTCATTATTATTTACACTGTAGCATATATTGTCATCAACTGTCCTATGTTGTTAATGATTTTTTTTCCTGTAAGATTTAAGCTAGATAGAGTATATAAGATAGGGCAGATCTAACTGCAGCTCAATTCTGCAACTTGTGGAGCACTTAACTAATGTGTACTTAAAATAAGAGAGGAGCTTGTAGAGTTGGGTGGGACTCTTGAGGGCTTCAGAATGTGTCCAGCTGAGGTAAACATACTGCTGTCAGCAAGGTGGGTTGGGTGGAATAGGGCATTTGGTGTCAGGCAAGGAGGAGGTAGGTGGAAGTGGTTGTGTAAGCATAAGCAGCGTCAGAAGACAAAAGCCTACATATCTTATTGAACTATGTAAGTGAAAATTGTGGAGAAAAGACTATTTACTCTGCTAGTACCGAACGAGTGCTAATGTCTGACAAGAGAAAGCAGGTGGGCAAAGGAATTTAGGGGAAGCCACACAAATCCTGTCTCTGAACTGTAAGTTGCTTGTGAAGCGTCCCAGGCTTCTGTGTTGGCGAATAGCCTGACTTTTCAGGTTGTCTGATTTCGTGGTGTTCTAGTTGTGCTGAACAAAAAAAGTTTGCCCGTTTATACCGGCGGGACGCTGCATATTGTGCTGTTGGTACACACGGTTTCTTTGTAGCTACTAAGGGGTTAAAATATGTTGGGGTGAAACACTAGGTTTGCAGGGGTTTGATTAAAAAAAAAAAAAGTTAAAACCGCTGTTACAAACCAGAGGGGAGTGTTTGAGCAAGTGGATAAATAGAAATGCTCTTTCCTTCGCTCTTTTTCCACACTTCTGTGTATGGTAGATAAGCGTAGACAAAATTATACGTTTATATGATGCGCTCGTGCTCCACATCACTCGAATCCATCTGTGAATGTGGAGCTGTTGCCACACATGGGTCCTATATGGTGCGTGTGTAGCAAACAGCTACATCTACACGCAGACAGCATGAGGCAGGAGGGCTTTGTTTTCCAGGATGCTGTATGTACTTGGAGCCTGCAAGCCGTGAAGCTGCAGGCGTTCCAAAGGTGACTCAAGTGATTTGGCTGAGCCTTGGCATCAGGCAACACCACCGAGGCACGGGGGGGAAGGGGTAGCTGCTCTCTGTTTCTGAATGGAGGGCTTAATGGGCACGGTGGTATTAGGCTGCAGGGCAAGGTACGGTAAAAGCTGCAGTACGGGGCTCTTGCCATGCGCGTGCGGGTGCGTGCACGGCCGTGAAGGCAGGTGTAAACTGGATTTGGGAAAATCCTAGCTGCCCAGCTACGCTGTGTCCTATCACAGAACTCATCTAGGGTCATTCTGGTCCTGTCCCCCCAGCCCAGCAATGTGTTGTAACAATAAGTGTATGTTACCCATCCGCCTGCCCTCCCTCTCCCTCCTCCTCCCTTCCCAACCCCCCGCAAGCTGGAGGGCCAGAAGGTGGGGTGGTACCTCAGGATAATGGTAGCAGAAGGCGAAGGAGGCAGACAGCTGGCAAGTTCTGCCCCAATATGCTTCTCTGAAAGAGGCAAGGAAAATGCAGAAGATGTGATGCCTGAATGGCTCACTTTGCAGCACAAGGGAAGATTAAAAGTAAAATTAGTTAACATCTTGCTCATTTCAAACCACCACATGCCAGCTTTTTGCTCCCCCCCCCCTTGCCTTTTCTCTGTGGCTTTATTTTCTGAGGGGAAGGAGGGAGGAGGCAGGGAATCCTGGGACTTTGCAGAAAGCCGTGCGGTGAGCAGCACTTAAAAAAGACTAAGCTCTCCAGGTAGTCTTCCTGCTAGCGCTCTCGGTCATCTTTGTGAGACTAGGCAGCTGGAGCAGACGCGCACGTCGCTGCATTTCTTGACCGGAAGCTTTTCTGTGCTGTGCTAATACGATATTAGATGAGTGTTTGAAAGCGTGGGCTAGGAAGAGAGGCTGAGGCAACCGAAACTGTTTGGTCTGAAAAGAGCGTCCTTTCAGGTCGGGTGTGGGTACCGTTAAAGGTAACCTGAGACCTTAGCCAGATGTTGGGAAGGGGAGACCTTGCTGCTGTCGAGAGCTGCATAATGGGAGAGCGTACGGAAGGCTAAACCAGACTCTCCCGGGAGGCGAACGGTGGCAGGCGAGAGGGACGAGATGGAACACGGGAAATCCCG
>NW_010550637.1:41363-53555 GCF_000687285.1 Phaethon lepturus | reverse complement strand
AATTCCCTGGGAAGGTTGGTCAGGCATTCAAACATGGACCTGGAGTGGTGCTGGGATCTCGATTGCTCGATGTTGTCGAAACTTAAATGAATAATACTTTACTTGGAAAGGACATGTGTATTTTACTTCACCGGCTATGGCTTCTTTTGACTGTCTGTCCAACACATCCTTTATTTGCGGGGAGCTCCAAGTGTGTGGTGGCCTGGTTATGCTGTTACTGCTGGGAGTAGCGCTCTTAATTCGGTACAGAATTTTTTTCTGCCTGTAGTCGAGGTGATCGGGTCCAATTTCCGCATTGTGCGGGGAACTGGTTTTTGAATAGCTTTTTGTTCCATCCAGGCGGAACTCAATGGTATGTTGTGCAGAGGTTCATTTTACATAATACTGTTCGAGCAGAACTTAAGGCCCTCAATAAAGCAGATGCCTGCTAGACCCCTTGCATCTGATCACTCAACAGCCAGGTAGCAGTGACTAGGTATTTATTAGTGTCCCTCTCACAGCAGCAGGGAGGGCTTTCCGCTGCCCCTTGACTTGTGCAGATAGGCGTGTGAAACGTTTTGCATGTGCGAGTCGAGACCAGAAGGGCAGGTGCCTGGCTCTGAGTGATGGCTGAATACCTGCAGAGTCTGAAAGTTTTGCTTGTTGCAAAGCTGTGGAGAGCAATTGGGGAAATGTTAGCGTTAATCCTTGCCGTCTGCATTGGAAACGGTGACTAACCAGCCTTACACGCGTGCATGACGCTTCAGTGGAAGGATGTCAAAGTGATCGTACAATTTTTTTAACTACTTAGCTTTTTTCCTACAGTTGGTGTAGTTGAAGAGATGTCTTTTGGCTAAATGCTACTGTTATTTAACTTGGACAGAAACAGACATGTGCCAGTGCAGCATGCTTTTGCAAATTACTCTGTTAATGGGAAAAACACCCCAAACTCCACGTATCGCTGCTTTCAATACAAACCGACTATACCAGCAGCTTGGAGTCGGGGAAGAATGGCCTCCGAAAGATGTTTAGTTTGTTAATGCTCAGTGAGGGATTTCTCACGGTGGCTTATTGGTATTGATTGCTGTCGCAGATAGGATTCTGTTCCAACTGGAACGTAGCTCTGATCCCGCTCTGTAATTCTCGCACTGGACCAGAGTACTTTGGCAAAGCCAATGGATACGCAAGTTAGTTTGTTTACTGTTTTTTGGGTATACTGATGAGGTGCTTATTGTTCTACCAAAAGCTTTGTGAGTAACGAGGTCATGGTGGTCCTTCACGTAAGCCTTATCTCTGCTGCAGCCCGAGGGTGACGTGTAGTCCATCCTCCTCGTGATGATGTCTTTAGGATGGCAAGCGCGTAAACGAGCTCATAAACGGAGTTCATACCTAGGAGCTTTTGTCCTGGAACAAGCATTCACTAGGAGCACTAGCTTATTAACGGCTTTTCTCTTTCATTAGCCAGATTGCAATGATCAAATGCACTAGGGAATACCAGAGATGGCTCTATTGAGGCTTCCTGTCCTTGTTAATGTGATAAAAATGGGAAAGATTCTGGTCCTTAAGTTGGGTTGTTCCCATTTTGGGCAGTCTGCAACATGCAGGCTTTTTGAGTCGGTGTTGGTGTTTACTGTTAATAGCCCTAGCTACGCTGAAATTTTTTTATATGTGGGCAATTACTTCTGAAAGCTCTGCGAGCTTTTGCAATCTGCAGGGCCTTACAGAAAGGGATTGCACTGCGTGTTTGTGGGCAGTGAAAAAGATGCTAGGGATGCCTCTAGGTTGCAGATAGTGAAATGAGAGTTTAAAAGTAGCACGGTACAAGATAGAAGCACTGCGGTGCGGTGACTCGGCAGTCTTCTCTTAGCACGCAGACCTAAAATTCCCTGGGCTATGTGCTTGGGTCGTTTTCACGGAAGGTGTTCAAGTACTCCATGGCTGCTGTGGGGGCCTTGCGGCCCTTTTGGTGACGGCTGAAATGATGTGTCTAAGGTTGCTGTAAGCAGTGTTTACGTGGCCGTTGTGACGTAAAGATGACTATAAGAAGAGGCTTGTGTCACCTGACAACTGCCTGTCATATGTGACAGAGATGGCTTTGGCGTGCCGAGTTACTCTGCTATGTATATTTTTTTTTTTTGACTGTGAACTTGTTCCATCCTCTTGGTTCCATTCTCTTCCGCCTGCCCTTACCCTCCACCTGACCCAAGCATATGACTACATGAAATTCAGATCGAGTGTGCCTTATTTCATATATTTGCCTGTGTACCTCTAATGGGGTGGAAAAAAAGTACATTAATGACAGAAAGTTATTTAGTGCTGCATGGAGTTAATTGCTTCTAATCACTGCTTACATCCATCTGGTTTTATGGTAGACAACAAACCTCTTCATTGGATTTGCTCATTAGACATACTGTAAATCACAGAGATGCTCTGGCAGCTTGCATATTGTGCTCCCATTAGCTAGGCTGCGTTTTCATATAGCCGTGAACAAAGAATGGTAGTTGCTGGGATGCGGACAGATTTGTTGGAGTGTCTGCTTGGGACTGCATCGGGGAGTGACCCCTTTTGAGTTCCCTTACCAAAATTTGCAAACTGTCTGTTAGGTTTAGGTGGAAAACCATGCGGCAAAGCGCAGCAGCGAGGAAGCAGCAACTCTTGGCAAGGAGGAACAGACTCCAGCTGCCTTTAAAACTCGAAATGGACTCAGTGCTGCCTGTGCTCCTTATTCTTTTTTCTTCAACAAGGTATTCTACAGCACTGTTAGTTTGTTCTGGCGACAGTCAGCGCCAGCTAACCTGTGAGGAGAGAGATAGAAGGACTGTTGCAGTTTTGAGTAGCTGCTCAAGGGGAAGTTGTTGCTGAGTTGATTACCGTAACCTTGATGAGGGAGGCTTGTTCTATGGAGTATAGTAATTTTCTATCTGAATAAACTCTGTTTGTCAGTTAAAAGAAGACATCAGAGCTACGGCTTGGGTTGTGTTTGCTCGAAAATGCTGCATGTTTTTGGGAGGCTGTTTTTGCTTCATGTAGCAGTCAAGTGTCATAAAAACCGAGTATTTCTTGCAGGAGGGTACAGGGAAACAAGAGTGGTGAGTTGTGCAGGTTAACTCCCTGACATTATATGAAGAAGTTTATTTTAATTAGCTGAAGCAGGTAATTTTTTTCTCTTTGGTTGTTCCAGTGTATGTGGAATAGCTAAGAAGAACTTGTTCATCTCTCTGAACTTCTGTACTGGGTCACTTGATTTCTTTCTTTCCGATTGAAGTGTAAATCAACATTTAGTGTTTGCTAATAAATAATCTCTTGTCATTTGAGTTGAAGCCGTCTCCAGTAGTCTTGAAGTTTTGTGATGCTTGTTTTCCTGTTAGCTTAAATGGAGTGTAAAACAGGGGAGTATATGGTTCCTTTATGCATTATACATGTTACTTTGCTATAACTTTCTTAGGATTTAAAATGGTCAGAAAATCTATAAAAGTGGACTCGGGGCGGATAAAAGAGTTCAGAAAGGCCTCGCTGGAAAGGATGAAAGGTGCTTTGTTTTGGTGTGGAACGTTCATGATGCTGTACGATGCAGGAAGGTGTGCTTTGCTGAAATGAGACCCAGTTTTTTTCAAATGATAAGCAATGGTATTCTGTATGAGGAATTTCAAGTTGGCTTGGCCTGTAATGTGAAAAGGTGTTGCTCTTCAGTTTGACCCGTGAAGGACGTGATGGGGAGCAGCTCCGCCGAAAAGCACATGAGGGCCTTGGTAAGACAGCAGGCTGAACGTGAGCCTGCGCTGTGCTCGCGGAGGAATACAGCCTACAGGGCTGTACTAACAGGAGCACAGCTAGTATGTGGAGAGAAGGGGTCATCTCCCTCTGCTCGGCACTCCTTATCAGGTGTGCTTCCAGGGCAGCGTGCCTCGGTTGGGGCCTTAAAATGGAGGAAAAGGCCTAAACGAACCGTACTGAGTTCAGCGCAGAGCCACCAGGTACGGAGGCTGCAGCATTTGCCTGTGAGGAGAGTCTGAAGGAGCTGGGCTTGTTCATCCTGGACAGGTTCAGTGCAAAGGGACTGAGCAGAAGCACCCCAGTGTCTACGATGAGGTCATCAAGAAGACCAGAGTATGGCTTTTGAGAGAGAGACCTGGCAGGAGGTTGGGAGAGAGCGGGCAGCTGAAACGAGAGATTCAGTTTGGACACAAGGAGAAACCTTGTCATGATGAAGACAGCTGATCAGTGGAAGGAGTTGTCCAGAGGAGCTGAGCCGCCTCAATCTTTGGACATGTTAAAGACCTGACTGGATACAGTCCTGAGCGGCCTGGTCTGATGTCACAGCTGGCCCGGTTTTGAGCAGGAGGTTGGACTGGTGACATCTTGCTTTCTTTTTGGGTCTGAGTTACCCCAAGACCTTACGGATGTTGCTCCTGGAAGTGAAATAATGGCTGGGTGTGTCCATGCATCTGTTGGGCCTGTGGCATGTGTGTCAATTTTAACGGGGGTCTCAAAACCCGAGTGCTGAATGCTGTAGGGAGAATTCGGGTAAATCTTTAGTCTTTGGTGGATGAGTGTCCCGGCTACAGCAAGATTTTTTAAAAACTGTCAAGAAGATAAAGCTGTACAAAATTTACAAGCTTCCACAGTGTGTCGTAGAGGACAGGGTAAACATGAGAAACATGAAACGCGACTTCAGTCACTGCAGTTAGTGCCATTTCAGGGATACTCTTTATGATGTAGCGTGGTATCTTGTTACCGAGTTCTGTGTGGCCACTGCATTGTGTAGGTGTTTGCCTATCAAACACTGTTTCCTGAGCAGTCGTGAGCCTAGAGGGCGTCGCCTGTTAAGCGGGATGTGAACCTGCTCTGTTCTGAGCTTTGAAATGGTTGTGGCGAACATCGCGGTAACTGTTCTCGTGTTTACCTCTGTACCTGGAGCTCCTGCCAGCTCCTCTTGGCACATAGAGCAGTGGCTGCGCTGCTTGGAGGCCTGTAATGAGTCATAGCCGAATGAGATGTATTATGACACGTCATCGCTGTTACACTTGGAACGAGCCGTGTTAATCTCTTGGATACGTGATGCGCTTAGTCCTATGGAGACCTCTCCTGGAGGCCAGCATTTGCCTTTCTCTGTAGAGAAGACAGTTGCGATAGGCGTAAGTTGTGTTGTTTCTTCCCCCTGCCCCTTCCCCTGTGTTCGGGTACATGTGTCTTTTATCAGAATTTCTTCCACTGTGCTGGCCATGTGGAGTGCCGTGACAGCAAACGAAAACGTGGCAGGAGCTTGTTTTCCATCAGATGCTGGAACACTGGTCACGGTGGTGTAATGACTGCCATTTATGTACAGTTTGAAAGTACAGCCGTTTGTCCCCGTGGCATCTCTTCGGGGCAGTCGACCCTCAAAAAGAAAAATGGGTTAAAACACTGCAAATGGATTAAAACACCACACACTTCTGTGTGGTTTCGTTTCTTTTGTCAAAATAGTCAAATTGTGTCAAAGAAGAATCTTTGTGTTTTAATGTCCTCACCAGAAATAGGTAGTGTTTGTAAGAGGTTTCGAGTCCTCTTTTTCAGGACGAACATAAATAATTAGCTAGAGAAACTACCTTATACAGATTCAGAGGTGCACTGTCATCCAGGAATTGTGGCGGCCCTGCCGAGCTCTGTATCTGGTCCAGCATGATGGATGGCTGTGGCTTGATGAATGGCGTATGCCTGGGCACCTTATGAGAGCACCTTCCATTTCGGGAAGATTAATTGTTTCAGATGGTGCTGGCATCTTTCAGGACTCAACGTTTTCGGTTTATCTATCCATCTTCCACATCTGCTATAGCATTGTATACTCAAGTCAAATGACATAAGGGTAAATTAAACGCTTCCTTACGGATAGATTGAGACTTTGACTGTCTTCTGCAGCTGCTCTTACCAGGACGTTGTGGTTTTGAATACAGAAGGCCAAGGAGACCACAGGACTGTTAGTCTGGATAGAAATTCCTCTGCTACCTTCCTGGTGTTGGGTCGGGGGTTTTTGGGTTTTGTTTTTTTTAAGTTGCTGTACTTGCAGACTTTTGCTTTCCCAACACTCACAGCAGGTGGCAGCCTCAAGCATGCAAAACTAGGAGCCTACTCCCTTAGAAATCCTGAGGCTAGCTTTCCCATCATGATAGTAAGGGGAAGAAAAAACCAATAGCCTAAGGATTTCCTTCTTGAGTTTTTAAACATTCAGGTTTTTTGAAAATTTTAAGAAGCTGCCAGCAGGGCAATGAGCAACTTGAGGGCTTTTTAAATTTTTTTTTTGGTATATAATACTGGGAATTGTTTTACTGTCCCTTGATTCTAGAAGCTGATACATACAGCACTGTTGTAGATGGCATGGAAGTCATGAACCTCCACTGAGGTGTGGAGGCAGAGATGGAAGGTGCTAAGGACTCTGCTAGTTGGTTTCATCAAGAAATCTGTAGGCGGAGCATGTTGATAAGGGTTGAAGAGGCTGGTAAGGTATGTTGGAAATGGTGCAAGATGGAGAACAAGAGGCACCAGTGCCTGATAGGAATGCCTTTTATATGGAAAGACATGACAAGCGAGAGAGGAGGCTGAGGGTGAGGCTCGCGGAACACACTGCATGGATGATAGCAGGTGAAAAAGTTCATCTGGTCACCAGCCAGTGGCGAATCCCAGGGGACTGGGGAGATGAAGGAAGGAACAGTGCATTGTATTCCATATCTCTTGTGGTCCTAGGTGTATTCTAATAATTGATTAGGTGTCAAAACATTTTCATGGACAGACTTGCTCGTTGTGTTGGCTTATGTATCCGTCCCCCTTCCTGGGACACTCGGGCCTGCGGAATGAGGGGAAGCGGACGAGGCACTGGGAACTGGTGCATAACGTTCAGAGGCATGGACAGTTGGGAATGCCGCTTGCTGTCACGTTGGGTGCCGTGCGTTGGAGCAGAGGAGAAGCCCTGCTGCAGCGTGTGTACCTGCGGAGATTCAGTGCCTTCTCTGCCCTGGTTGGCCATTTTTGTAAAGGCAGGGGATTCGCAGCGGTGACAACTGGTAGCAAGGGCCGGTGGCTGGCAGAGGCGGGGTAGAGGGGAAGAAAAAGCAAGCAAAGCAGCAAGGTGAGAACTGTGTTTGCTTAGAGCCTCAGCAACAGAAATCATGTAGGAAGCCAGGAATCTGAAATCCAGACCTCATCTCCTCCTTTGAATGTATGGGAAGCTGGCAGGTTGCTAAGGCTCTAGGGAGCTACACAGGGGCCAGAGTGGTGTCAGTGGGGGCTGAAGCTGGTTTTGGCAGCACGCGTTGCTCCCAGTTAAATGTTTAAGAGTCTTAACTCTTTAAGAGTTTTAAATCTTTCACAGGGACTGAAGAAGGCCTGCGGGAGAAACGAACGGGTACCTGAGGGGGGGAGAGGGAAGAAGGCAGAAGGCCTCGCTGTGGGTTTAGTGGTGTGTTCCTTGTTCCTGTGTCTCTGCACCTGTTTCTTTGGTAGCGGGATAGTTGTTCTGGTTTGGTTTTTTTTTTTTTAAGACAGTGAAATTCCGTGTAGGCCTGAAGAAATGAAAAGGTGGACGGTTATGTACAGGAGAGGCAGCCGAGGGAGAGGTGTTTGAGAGAGAAGTGACCTAATCGTATGAGATGGTCGTTAGAATTTCAGAGCAATTGGGGCTTGAAGTCAGACTGCGAAAGCCTATGCCTTGCATGCACGCGAGACGACACTGTTTAGCGAGTTTTCTGGTTGGGGTTTGCTGATCCATTTTGTATATCCAACTGCCTGTCTGCCTTGACAAGCATAAGGTTTTCTTGTCCGTCCTGGCTGAGAAGGATCACAAGGCCGCACATAGGGGAAAAGCTTGTTGTTGGAGTACTGAGGGAATTTTGAGCTGCTGAACACTTTGGAAAATCAACTACCTAATCAGTTGCCTGACTGAGAAGAGAATATTGGGGAAGGTCCCCGTGTCTTTAATAGGGTTCATGTATTGATACGTAATCCAGAGTAGGGTAGGGAAGGATGTAAAGTTGGGGTATCAAAGGTTTGCAAATAATGCTGTGGCTTCTGCATCTCAGTTCTTCTGGCCAAGCTTATTCTCCCAGCCAAAAGCATTCAGTATTTACATTCCTCCTGGGTAGCTGGACTTAGCAAAGCTCTGGAGTTCGTTTTTTCAGTTGGGTTTTTTTTTGGTTGTTTTTTTTCCTTTTTTGTTCCTGTCCGCCTGTCAGGCAGTCTGGACTTTTGGAGTGAATTCCTCTGCTTCTGTGTGCAGAGCATCTGAAAGATTGCTGCCTGTGCTGATGTGATGTCCCTGTCCCCTGCTCCTATTACATGCGTTTTCAGTTTAATAATTGCGTGTGGATGGCAGACTTGATGCCAAAGCCCTGCGCATCCAAAGTCATTTGGTGAAGGAGTCCATTATGATTGTGGCTTGCAGTGATAAATTCCCTGTGATGGTGGCAGCTCACAGCAGCCTCCTCTCGTAATGGCATTCTGCTCTCGTTGGCAGGGATCCCTGGGCAGGAGACACTGCCCTGAAATAGCAGAAATGGTGAGAACAACAATAGCTAGACAACTTGGGGAGACCAAAAAATCGTGGAGGAATTTGACTAATTGCTTTTCTTGGATCGCCGTGTTTAAAGGAAGTTACAAAGGAGATGCTAACGGTTGTCTTGACGTTCCCAAGAGGGGGAAAAAAAAAAGCAATGAACTAACCAGAGAGATACCTTCCTGTGTGTGAGTGGCTAAATAAAGTTTTTAAGAGGTAGATAAAAGGGATGCACCTGTACTACCTCTGTAATTTCAGGAAAGAGCCTTTTGGAACTTGTTTTTAAGGCATAATAGATGGGAGTGGGGCCCGGGCGGGTCACAGATGACATGTCTGAAATAGGAGCAGCTTCCACATTATGTACTTTGTCAAAATCCTCGGTTTTGGTACACTGAACTCTCAGGAACTGCATGCTAACGTTTTGAAGGATTTGTGCCACGTTTATGCTAATCTAATTTAAAGTGGTACAAGCTGCTTAGCATGCTCTGGAATGAGGTAGGGTCAAGTCCTAGGTTAGCGTTTTAAGGATATAGTTATTAGGGTAGAAAATAATAATCAAGAAAGCTAGCCTTAGTGGAAACACTTGAGTATAATGGATAAAATGCTGTTAAGAGACAATCCTGGTGTACCAGTACTGTTACCAGAGACAGCAAGTAGGATCTGCAGGAGATTTATGCAGAAGAAAAAGTTTCCCAGAGAATGTCTGGAGTGGGGGTTTGTGTGTGGACCGCACCTTTTGATGGAGACCTTACTTTTCTTTCTCCATGTCCTTTGTTTCTCCTTAGGTCGCCCAATTGGCTCACAATCTGCGGTAGTAATCCGCTTTTATTTGTGCGGTCAAGTTTTTTGTTTACAGGCACGTGAACCTACAGAGCTCTGTAAGACAAATGAAAACGTGGCTTTAATTATCGGGAAATGGTTAATACTGATGAACTCTTATCTTACGAGTCACTAGTAGAGTGTTGTGCTGCCTGTTTCGTAATTATTAACTTTAATTGCCTGCTTATCTAGTTGTGCTGCGTAAGTGGTGGGGAGCCCTTGCCGCAAACCCGGGCCCCAAGCTGCCGAGTGCCGTGGAAAGGACAGTCCCGCCTGCCGCGGAGCTAACGCTCGGGACTGGCTGACGTGGCGGCAACGACAGTCGACGGCTGTTCGCACCCACATCCGCCCGCACCAGCCTTAGGAAAGGTAACTCGATTCAGTTAAGCGGACAGCGCGGTGCCCCTGCTGACCCTTTTCGGCGGGGCTGTTACGTGATCCCTGTGCGCTGTGCTAGAGAGCTGAACAATTAATGGTTGTGTCAGCTACTCTGTGTGTTGGTAAAGACTCTTCTGCGCGCAGCTGTAGAGCAAAGCAGTCGTGCTTTTTTTGCTGCCCGATTTGTTAAAAGTATATTTCTTTCGCTGGGTTATTTGCAAGTCCCTTGCTCCTCTGTCATTTGGCCTTGGCTGCAGTATAACCGTAAAACGTTTACTGCGAAGCCATGAAGAATCCATATGTCCATTTGATCTGTCAGGCCACCAAGAAGCCGGGGCTTGTGGGGTAGCATAAGGGTATCTGAAGGTGACACATGCTGTTGTTTGATGAACGGAGATGCAGAAGGGGGTTCTGGCAGCCACTACCTTGGCCTTGACAACTTGTGATGGTGACCAGGTGGGGTGTGTTATCTTAATAGTCTGGAGCTCTTGTGAATTATTTGCTGATAGATGTAAACAGCTGTTATTCTTGGTAATGGAAAGCAATTAGAAACATCTGTACTCTTGGCGATGAGTAATGCCTCCCATCTTCACTGCTCCCAAGTGCCAATTGGAAATAACTACATCATCAGGATGGGGCTAGCAATTCCATGCTGCATTATGGACCGATGATTAGTACTGAGCTGTGAAGAACAAGAGGTGAAGCGCGATAGAATGAACCGGTACCTGTGCTTGCTTGGTGTTCGTTTCCCCTCCAGGGAAAGGCCGAGGGAAGTTCATGTTCTGCTTACGCAGAGAGAAGCGAGGTGCTTAATGCTTCCCTGCCACTCTTGAGGTAACTTGATGTTTGGGAGTCTGGAGCTGTAAGTCAAGATCAGGCCGTGATGGAACACTGTACTGACGTGCCGTTCCATCATGCTTTGATGGAACCGCACGTATCATGGATGCCTCAGCCGAGCGTGTACGCCTAGATTTCAGTGGCTTGCCCACAGATGGGATGAGGTGGTTGGTTTGGAGGCACTTGAGTAGAGGAAAGACAGAGAGGAGTGCAAGATCTCGGGATCCAGCAGTTGTTAGTAGGGCTTCTCAGAGAAACGCCTGATTCTCGGAGGACCCTGGCAATGAACAGTGACTAACGACAATGAAGTATATTGTGCAGGGAAGCTTTTCGGACTCTTTGGTGACCTCTGAGGTGTATCGTTTAAGCAAACTGGGGCTGGAGTCTTTTAGGTTGTCTTTGTTCTTCATAGCAAGTTACGGAGAACTCATTACGGCTTCATATGGCTTCCGAGTCACAAAATGTCACGCTTGATTTTCCCGGTTGGAGCCAAATGAGTAGTATTTCAAAAAACAAACAGTATGGATAACTTAATAGAAAATCATTAGCCTTACAGTTTTTTCATTTGTCATTTTTATTCCCGATTTTTCTTTGGAACAACTAAGAAGCCAAAAAGGCCCAAGGCTATCTATTGACAGAGTATCTGTTTTAACGCTTGTAGAGTAATATCTCCTTTAAGTCGGAAGGATGGTTAGTAATGCTCATAAAGTATTTGTGATGAAAAGTGCCTGCCAGAGCTGGATATGTTGGCAACGTTAGTCTGTAATGGATGTTTTTTTCCTACTTCCATTTCAGTATTTGTTTTGTTCCCATTATTTAAAAAAAAGTCAAAGAAAGGGTAGATGAGGCAATGTTTTAATTCACTGCCTGTTGTTAACTGCTAGGGTACTTTTTACTTCCTGACAGCTCCTTTCAGCTGCTCTTAACAACCTGCAATTTTCTGAGTTGGAGTTGTAGGCATCTCTCTGCCTTGCCGAACTTGTTTAGTCAAAGCCCGGCAACTCAATTTTTCTAGTAATGTGAATGAAGGAATTGCATAGCATTGTATTTTCCTTCTGGATGAAGGTTCTTTGCATCTTAATTTGTTCCCTTTCACTGTTTCTCTTTCGGTATGACAGGAGTGTGTCATTTCATAGTTTAAATGTGATTTTAAAACAAACAAACAAACGGTGTATTTCCTAGCTGTAACATCTCTGACTAATCAGTTACAGGCTGCTCTGGAATGAATCTGATTTAGTTCTTAAATTGTAGTGTAGAAGGTGAGAAGGAGTTTTTGAAACGGGCAGCCGTAGCATACAGTATGCTGTTTTTCCTTTTCTTTGCATAGAAGTTGGTTGTCAGAGGCTGTGTGGGTTAATTCCACTGCCACCACCACCCCCCCCCCAGCTGGTGAAATGAAGAAAAGCAGGGAAGTAATTAACACAAAAGAGAGAAAATAGGAAATACTATTCTGTGCAGAGGCATTTCATGCTTAACTGGTTTCATGAGAAGGCCAGGGTGCCAGAACAATAATTAATCTGTTGTAATAAGGAAAAAAATAGATATCTTACGCAAGGTCAGAAGCATTTTGTGGCTTTATGAGGGAGAGAATGGTGCTGAAACATGTAATACTGGCAAAACGCAGAAGCAGTTGCTGGCTTTTTATGCCCACTTTGTTT
>NW_010550637.1:30169-41332 GCF_000687285.1 Phaethon lepturus | reverse complement strand
ATGCATGTATAGATATTACCTGAACGGGCGGTGATCTTGGTGCTGCTAGGTGGGCCTTGCTTTCCTGTATGTGCCTGTCCTCCGGAGGTTGCTGCTGAGGTGGTTATTTCTTAAGCACTCTGAAGTATTTCAAAGGCACGCGAGGAAATGATTATATAGGGGGTTACGCAGGCAGGCAGTCTAAATTCTAGCTGGAACGTCAGCGGTTGCTTCCCTCCTTCCCAAAGTGCGATAGGGAGCAAACGCAGCAAAGCTGTAAGGATTAAATAGCAAGATGAAGGAGGATTGTTGCCTTGTTTTACAAGTCCACTGCAGTAAGGGTGCGACTGCACTTCTAACAGGAAGGGGCCAGGAACGTGCGTACTTGGACTTTTCTTACAGCTGAGATTTGTTTGAAAAGCACTTCTGCTGAACGTAGTTAGCATGTAAGAGGCCTTGTTCAGGGCGATTACAGACCTGCAGCTCATGATCATGAATGACTTGATTTGGGCGTCCACAGGGGGAAGCAGTGATGTGGGCAAAGGATTTGGCCATTAAGCTCTTTGGGGTCCAGGAAGACCAGGCGAACCCACTTCTGTGTGGTGTATCTTCACGCACAGCATGGTGAAATTCCTTTGGCTGCTGAGATGTTTTGCAGGGCTGAGCTGACCACACAGGGATATTTCGGGCACTAATGAAGCCAGTAAAAGGCGGTCTCTTGGCTTTGGGGAGTACTGTGAGCAAATACTCTGCAAGGGAGAGGGAGACATTCAGCTTTTGTTGCCCTTTGGTGCCTCAGAGTTGGGTGGCCGCATAGTTCCTGTCTATGACATATTTCCAAGCGTTCCTCCAGGTTCCAGTGGGAGCTAGCAAAATGACCGTTTGATGTGCCTTCACTTTGTAAAGAAGCGTTCATGAAAAAGGGGAAGTGGAGGAGGTGGAGCTGATCCTTTGGGTAAGCATCTCCCAGCAGCAACCCGTTCACGTTCTTCTCCGAGTCCGTGGAACGCCGCAGGCTGTGGTATCGCTGTGCAAGGATGAGTGTTGATGATGGATAGAGCGGGTGGGTGTCAGAGATGGCAAAGCCTTTGAGCAGGAGGAGGAAACCTTGCTCTATGCAGCTGGCTCTCAGTTGGCTTAGAGAAGTTGGGAAGGTGATGGCCGATGTTGGGGGAAGAGCACAACTGCTCTGAATCGGTGTGGCTATCCCCAGAGTACTTCCTTCCTGCAGTTGCATGCAAAGTACCTGCTGCTGGATGAAGGATGGCGATGGGCTCCAATTGCTGTTTTACTTCATGGATGTCATAAAAAGGCATTCTGCAAACCCATTCCTTCCGCCAGCGCTGCTTTTCCAGATGGGAATTACAGAGCGAGATTCAGTGAAATCTGCTTCTGTGTTACTTAGTGGAGAAGAATTATAGTAGCCTTTCCTAATCCTTTCATTTCAGGTTTGATTTACCTGTTAAACTTCGATCAGAAATCTGTGTAGTTTTACGGGATTAGGTATTTTCATGTCCAGTTCTGGAATGAGTCTAGTATATAAAATATTTGATGATTATAGTATTTTGAAAGCTAGGATTAACCTGTGATTCTTGATTAAAAAGATATTGTACAGAGATTGGGAGTGGGGGTGGCATTTAAATTCTTGCCTAGCTGTGTGTCGCTTGTTGGTTGGAGGAAAGCTATTTCCCAGGCAGTATGCTAACAGAGCAGAGCAATTCGGAAATAAGGAAGGTAGAATGATTCTACTTAAATGATTCTGAATTTCCTTGTAAACTGTCAGTGGCTGGCAGCAACCGGGCCTTTGTTCACGGTGTCCAGGAATACGGGAAGATGGCAGTGCTGAAACTGTGTCTGTGTTGACTTGACACATGTAGCTGTATTGAGGGTGGGATGGGCCTCCTCTTAGTGACTCCAGTGCCTAATTGGAAAACCCTCGTTAAGATCTAAGCTGAATCTGTTTCAGCAACTAATATCAAAAAGCCAGGTTTCTGCCAGCTGTTTTTTTTCCACGTTGGTACAAAAGGTCAGGATAAGGAGCTCTTCAAAGCACAGGTGGAGGAAAGATGCCGGGTGGGACAAGATTATGTGCCACTGAAGGTAGGATACAAGGATGCTTGCCTGCCATAGAAGAGTGATAGGGCATGTGATTTGGAAGGTGTCTGACTAGAAGGAGTCCTTCCAGAAGTCAAATGTGCTGGACAATACAGTAACTTAAATTACTTGTTTTATTTAGACGAGTATGTGTATGTTATGTGCATACACATAATAATGAAGTCTACATGTCTAGACTGTACATAGTGTGTCTTCAACCTAGTACAGAAGCGTTTGGGCCATGGTGTGTATGCATTTGACAGATAGATAAAGAATAAATATGCATAATTTGCTCCCCTTGTGTAGGGGGGGAAGAAATAGTACCGATCTACTTGGCGTAAGATTAGCGCAGGAATTTTGACAAGGTGATAGTGTGGTGGAGATCATGGACTGTGTGAGGGCTGGATTTTGTTCTCCCTCGCTCTCCCTTAATAGAGGTGGAAGAGAACTAGAATTTATGAGGGAGAATTTCTTTTGTGGGTTTGTGAAAAGAACAAAGGGCAGTCCTACCTTAAAGATAAAGCCTCTGGTTAGTGCAGCAGTAAGTAAAAGTTGCTTTACCTGAAGATCTGCTTCTTGAGAAAAATGGTGTGGTGGGTAGTTTTGCCATGAAAAACACCTTTTTTCTTTTTTTATTTTCCCTTTTCCCGTCTTCAAAGCCATGACCTGCATAGTGCTGCCAATGACAGATCAAGTGCTCCGATTGTGGATCCTGAAGTCAAGGGGTGTAGCAAGTCATTGCTATTCTCCATGCTGGGTAAAAAAAGCTATGGTCCCATTAAATACTTGAGGAGAGAGTGGGAAATCAAGGCGTGCTGTGCTCGTGTGACACCAAATGATACAGTCCTGGCTGAGTTGGAGCATAATGTGCAAAATAAGATGAGAAATTCCAAATGGCAATTATCAAGCAGTTTGTTTAACTCTCTATTGCTTAGGAAATCACTATCAGGATTATGTGCTGTCAGGAAAGATTAGCAAAGCTGAGGAATCTCCAGGTTGATAAATAGGAAGATTAGACAGGAACAGTGGGAAAGCTACTTAGTACTCAAGTCTTTGCCCTGAGAGCCCAAAGAAAAGCTTTTTACAAAGCACATTTGGAATGAACAAGCCTGAAATTGCACGAGAAGATGGCATAAGGAGGGAAGATGACAGCTGGAACCCAAAGGAGCTTTTAGTCGCTTCTACTTGGCATTGATGGGAACTGAACAGGAAATAATACCAGGAAGAGACGGAGCACTGGAATTCTGACTGCTTTTGTCATTGAGACTATGTGTCATACCACGCTTCCACGGCAAAAGGCTCTAATGGTTAGTGGGGGAGAAGGATGAAACCCAACCTGAGCCCTGTTGCTAACCATGGGTACCAAATCATACAACCTATATTGCAGGTTTAGCAAGAGAAAGGATTGTTAAGATTGTCTTAGTCATTGCTGATTTGATAGAAACACTGCCTTGGTCTAACCAAGACGGCGGAAGGCTCTGTACAGTGAGCAGCGCCCTGTGGAAACAGAAAAGATGGCATAAGCATAAGTACGAGATCGGAGCGATGTAAAAAGGGTAGTACTCCCATTTTAGAACAGGGATGCCAAAACTTGGCTAATATTGCATTGCTAGTCTCTTAAAGAAGTGCATTTAAGCTCTTGTGTCTCCTTAAAGTTGGAAGTCGTCAGAAAAATCTGTCCTTGGTGTGCACGTACGTAGTTGCAAGATGCCCTTGACACCTGTTAAGGGAGCTGGCTAGCGCAGTCTGCGTTCAGCCACACTCGTACTCCGTTTTGTGTTCTGTGGACAGTGGTAGCTGGCTTGCAAGGGTGTGTGGGGTATGAGTCTTGTTCATGCCTGTGAAAAAATGGTATTTGGGCTCTAATGAGATGGAGTTATTTTCAGATGGTCATAAACAATGCTGTTGGGTAGCTAACAAATAAGGAAAAGAGATAGTTTGTGATGAGTGAGAGCTGGTATGGGTTTTTATCGTTTCCGAGGGGTTAGTGTATTGAGTATACTTTTCCGGTTTGGATGTGACTGCTTTCTCCGTTATTTGGGGGGAATTTGAAAGCAGACCTATTGGAATGTGGGAGAAGGGATTCCTTGCAGTAAATAAAAGATATTTTACAAACTAATGTATATGAGAGGACCCCACCATGGTTGGCTTTCTGCGTGCAGTTGTTAAGTGCTTTGGGCATGAAACGTCACAGTAGTATCTCCTCCTCGTCCGGAAACAACCTGAGCATTGCCGAATCGGACAGAATAAGCGGCTGTAATGAGCGTCGGTGAGGTGCGAGCATGGCTCATCTGCTTGCTTCCAGCTGTCATGGCTATCTAGGAGGCTTATTCTGCAGCCTTTGAGCCCTCTCGGTTCTTGGGTTGCCTGAATGGCAGGACTCTCTGGAAGAATTAGTGATGAAGAAGGCTTGCGTTTTTGCAGGCTACCGCGCATATATGCGGCGAAAGCTGGCGGTTTGGGAGGGACTCGTGCAGTTCTCGGTAGCTGACGCACCGTGGACCGCCCGCAGACTGCTCTTACGCTACATCAGGAATGAGATGTATCGGGGCATCTGTTTATTTGCAGTCTGTTTCCAGAACTGTGCAAATGGAAGGTGCGTTGTTTTTCCCCTTTATCTCTTTCTGAAGAGTTCTGTGAGGCCAAGACGAACTTGCCAGTTGGGTTGCAAGAGGAGCTCGGGTGACCCGGAGAAGTCCGTGCTCTGCTCCAACAAGCCAGCCTACCGTCTATCCCCAGGGCACACCCCTGGGCTTTGTGGCAGCATTTGCTTTGTTGCCTTGCTGGAGGATGTGCTGCACCTCTGCGGCTCTGGGATGTTGCTAAGGTTGTATTTCAGGTCTAGGTCCCAGCCGACAAACTATATGATGGGCCAATGAGAAGTACACGCCGAGCAGCCAGGAGATATTCTTGTGCTCTACCTTTCCTGAACTTGGTGAGAAGTTAAAAAAAGCGTTGGAAGCACCAGGAACAAAGGGAGGCTGTAAAATCTTGCATAAAACTAGAAAAAAATCGATCTTTTCCAACCGCTATGTAATTTCTACTTCTGTCCTCCAGGCGGTAGAGACCGATCATCATTTTGGAAGGAATTCTATTTCTCCACCTGAATTTCACTGCTTGCTTTTTAGCTTAGATTGCTTTTTGAACTTGTTAATTGGACATCACTGGTGATCCGTGGACACCTCGATATAGCAAGGTGATAAAATTAATGTCTTGTAAGTCTGGTGCGTTCTGTATACTCATGCTGTCATGAAGTAATGCAGCAGAAACACAAGAATGTTACACTGAATGATACGGCAATCCTGTATCTTGTTGCTGACAATGAGCAGACTGAATATTCCAGGGGGAAAGTGAAGAGGAAAAAAAATAATTCCAGAATGGGCAGTTGCAAAATGACAGAGGACAAATGGTAAAAACGAGCGTGAATATATTTGACATACGATGTTATAGATAGCTGTTCTTAAACAGAAGTAGCAAGTCTTGCTTAGGGCAACTGTCTGATAGAGAAAAATGTGTAATACGAGAAAAACATGTAATTGTCCCAGTTGTATATTAAAAAAAATAACCAAGTTGGGTGCAATGAGTTTCAAGGATAAGCAGCAGAAGTCAAGGATTTTGATCTTGCGTTTTAGTGTGGCTGTCTTTCAGTCTTAATGAGTGTAATCTTCTCTTCATACTAAGTAGTTAAAACGGTTTGTTCAAATTTCTCTGGTTTTGTTTTTTCCTATTAAGTTCTTAAACGATTATGTGTAAATAAAGGGGGGGGGGGAACCAAACACCCCACAAGTCCAAGCCCTTTACGGAACCAAAGATCATTTGCGGTGTTTGTATGTGGAGACGTGTTGTAGTATGGCTTCCATGCCTAGATAGTTAAAAGTATACTTTCTGTTTGCCTTTATCTGTACCAGTACGATTGCCGCTAGAAGAGACAAGGTACTTGTCCAGCTGTCCAAAATGCTTGGCCAGCTGGCCCAGGAGCGTTCCCATTACTTGTTCCAGCGCTCGTTACCTTTCTGTTTCACTGCTACAGTTGTTCTGTCTTTTATCTCTTCAGTGTTCCTTGCAGTCTTCTCTGGATTTGACTAATCCAAGTCATTTGGTATTATACGCGTAGGTCATCACCTCATTTCTCAGCCTCTTTTCTAAATCATGACAAACGACTGTAAATAACTCTGGTCTTAGTGTCTTGGGGCACCTCCTTGTTAATCTTCAACCATTATATTAATTGACCATTTGATCCTAATCTCTCCCCTGCCCCTCCTGTCATCCCTCTGTCTAACTTGCAGCCAAGATGTCTGTTTGTGCAAAACTGCTTAATTCTCCTGGAAGGTCTTTTGGGGCACTTGGAGGCTTTTTGCAAGTCCAACATAAGGTGACATCATGTGCATCTTTATTTTGTGTTGAGACCAAATGCCGTTGTCAGGCTCTACCCCGGCTCCCTGACAATTCGTTGCGTGCTGTGACTGCTACCGCGGGGCCTACTGGCCCCTTTTAGTGCCTTCTTGGCTCTCCCGGAGCGGACGATCGAGGTGGGGAAAGAACTCGAGGAGAGATCTGCGTGACAGGGGAAGAGGAGGAATGGGGAAAGGGAAAGGAGACTTTGCGGCTTGCTTGTGCCGTGTTTCTGTCGGCACGTCACGGTGTCACCCTTGAAACAAAAGCAGAAGTGGGAATTGATTTAAGGCCTTCCTGACAGTGATAAAATGAAGAAATTTACACTTTAAGATTATGTCCGAGTAGATCAGATGCTCTTCTGCCATTCACTCTCACTGTTTCATCATCAGGCAGGTTTTAAAAAATAACCTTGCACGTTCTCTGTGTTTTACAGTACCTGTATATTTGGGAAACGGAACGCTAAGTTCACTGCTTCTCTCTCCTCTCTCTCAGCACCAATATAATAAGCCATGTCTAAAAGGCTAGTATTGCAGGATATCTGCATAAGTAAATATAAATCTCTCTGTCATTTCAATTTTCCCCCTGGAAACCACACTTTGATGCTGAAGTGCTGTGGAATTCTGGGAGCTGCTTGGGTTATTGCTGCCCTTAGGAAAGCAGCTGTTCTATCAATGCTGTGGATTTTGGTACTTACCAGGAAGGTGGAGGAATACGAGTGGTCGGGCAGGGATAGCCTGGCTACTTCAATCCTGTGCTGATTCAACTGAGTATTACTGGTAAAATAAATCAGTTCTAGGGCAGTTGCTCTTGGCTGATGGTTGTGCAGCTAGGGACTGTTGGTTATGTAAATGCTTTATTCTCTGCGCATAGGAAGCCCGTGCGACACAACTGTTGAGAAGACCAGTAGGCTTTTCTTCAGTTGAGGCAGCACGACTGGCCTGTTTGAGGTCCCGCCTCGCTTGTGTTGTATGCTGCCTTAGGTCTCTTGTTCCTGAAGGAGGAGGCGATGGAAGTAGGAGAAACAACTGCAAGAAAATCTGTGGAATGAAAAGCACATTTGACAAAGGACTTACGGTGAACTAAGGCAGAGACTAAACGTGATGCCTGGGGACCAAATGATCAGTTTCAGGGGTGTCATGGTTGTATTAAGCGTGGGCTTTTTGAGAAGCTGGTGGATAGTCGTCCCCGTGTCTAGGATGGGAATTTGACCTGGGCATTAATAGACCAGCCCGGGCGGTGCGAATGGCACGCGCCGTGTTGTGTGACCTCAGCCAAGACCTGTCCTCTTTGGTGCCTCTTTGCCTGTCTTTCAGGCGTCCTGCTTATTAAGACCATCAGTTCTTCAAGCAGGAATAGCCTCCATATAGTGCTTGACACTGTGATGGGGGCCTGTAGTTGAGGCTGAGCCTGCCACTTCCCATTGCTGTGTATGGTGGGGTTCGGAAGCAGTGATGTGCCACGGAGAACGTTCCTGGGACCGAGGAGGAACTTCTGCTTGGCCTTGGGGAAGAAGGCACAGCTCGTGATAGAAAGAAAAAATGTATGACATGGAAGGTTTAAGGCACTCGAATCCCTGCACTGCTCCTCCCCAGCCTGCTGGCGGCACAAGTCGCTGATGCTCAGCCCATCTGATGGTCAGGGCTGTGCTGCCCATAGGGTTTAGGACCCGTGTTTAGGTGACGTGGCACTTGAAACCACGAACAGAATGTTGTTCTTTGTTGCTTGGTGGCGGTTCGTTTTGGACCGCAGGGTCGGGAATGGAGTTGGTCCTAAAACATAGGACTTGTTTGACTCTGCTTCCTTCTCCCGGCTGCCTCCTGGTAAGCAACTAGACATTTGTAGTTATATTGCACATAGTTCTTGGTGGATGAATCATTACGCTACCGTTGTCTCTTCTGCTCCTGGGTGAGGGTTGAGAATTTTTTGGTGGGGAAATGATAGATAGATGCAAAGATGGGAGACAGATGGATAGACAAAAAGATGCGATCAGATACTAGATGAGTTACAGTTGTAGCCTTAATGCATGTGCTGTCTTAATGCTGCGATATTAGCACAGCATCAGAGTCCCTCTACATCTGCCCCCCTTCCTCCAACTGTACCGATTTATATGAAAATTAAGATTACAAATTAAAACCAGGCTATCCTGGAGTTTTCCAGTTCATCAGCCATCCAATAAAAATGATGTCGAGCCTGTATGCATAATTCCCAGAAGATTACTTTGTCCTTACAGCTAAGCTCTGTCCCTGATATAAAAGATCTCTATCCAGTTTTATTGAAATAAAGAACTAACATCATAATCCCAATATTGAGGTATAATCTTCATTATCTCCTGACCCTCTTGAGATTTTTCCACCCCCCCATTCTATTCTGCTTCAGACTTATTTCATTTATAATCCCTCTGTGTTTACCTTTGTTCAGATAGGATTATAAACCAAATAAATAAAAAAACCTCCCCCTCGCCCTAACATACAACAAATAACCTTCAGTTCAGTTATCATTCTCTAATGTGTTAGGCTGAGCTGTTCCGTACGCTGGGCTCGATTCTCGCTTATTCTGCGGTCACTGTTATACCACGGCAGCGCTGCCCGAGAGCCCTTTGACAAAGGACCGGGTTTCCCGCGCAGCGCTACGGCTACCCTCCCGTCTGCGCTTGCTCGTGCTCTGATCCCTCGTGCTTGCGGGCACGGCATAAAGAGGACAAGGTACAAAAGTCAGTGGAGATGGCAGACAGGTAGGCTAGCGTGTGTTGGTAGGCTGCTCCTCTAAACCTACCTCCTCTGCTCGGCTTTATAGTACTGAGGTTTTATTTCTGTGCTGAGAGCAACTCAAAGGCGAAGAATTAGAATGGGCTGCGGTGTTCCTGGCGACGTGGCCAAGCAATGGCTTTCTTTTCCAGAACCTTGATGGCTGTACGCTCTGTGCGCTTAAGTGCCGTAGTGCTCAGTAAGCAGTGGTCAAAATGGTTTCTCAGATGATGGCTCGTTTGTGATTTTGACAGGCGGAGCAGTGTTTCTGTGCTGAAGCAAAGGGGAAGCCGTAAGGGGAGGAGACCTGCACCTGCCTCCTTTTGTTAGTCATCATAGCGGGGAGCTGTTGCTGTGTAATGCCACGGTCAAGTGTCTTGGACGATGGAGGCCTGACACAAAACCCAACCGTGCCAAAAAGTAAGGCAGGCAGGCTTTTGGAGGCTGAGTTCAATAGTGGTGAGAAAGTGTTCAGGGAACTTCTTTGCTATTTATAGTCACTACAACACTGACCTTAAACGGAGAAGAAAGGAGCCTCCAAAATGTCAAGTGCAACTGGGAAAAATGTTGATTTGATTGTGTGGTTTTATGTTTTGGGGTTTTGTTATTACTTTTATTGACTCTCTGATTTTTCACAGAATAAAGGGTCATTTTTGTCTCGCAGAGGATCTGGCTCGGTGTTCGCCAGGTTGCTTCCTAGTAACAATGGGAGAAGTCTTGGCATGGCTTGCACTGAGGTGCCTGCTTGTTTAAGGAGATGTTTTTCAGAAGCATGCAAGGGGAGCAGACATGCAACTCTAGGTTAATAACCCAGCACTGTAGGAATCGTTTACAAGGCTAAGGAGAAAGTTGCTGTACTTCATTTTGCCTCTCAGGTTATCGGTAGGCTCCAAGTAACCGAGGCTTTTTCCCAGAAGTGAAGTAGGCATATGTGACCTAAGAGGAGAGACTTTAGTTTGCTACGGAGAGTTACCATGTTGCATTGCTGAAATTACTGTGATTCTTGTCCTGGAGTACAGTAAGGATGTACTTAAGAAGGAATCACCCAGGTAAGCTGAGGTTATTCCTTCTGTGTCTCCATCTGCTAAGCTGATAACACAGAGACATATTGATGAGAGCTCAAGGAAAACATCAACTATTTCATCAGTAAGATTATACCACACAGAGACAGATGTTGGGAAGCTGTAACGTTTAAAAATAGAGAGATAAACACATGCTTGCAGGAGGGATGGGAAGATTTTTTTTTTTTTTTTACTGTATGGGCTGAGTGGGAGGAGGGAAGGGAGAACAAGGAGCTGGAAGAGGATGAGGCTGTAGTAGAACGCAAAATGAGGAGTTGTTATTACCTGAAGGCAGACTGAGGGGGTAAATACTGCTGCTGTACGATAAGCAGCTTTATGGCAGTAAGGGAGGAAAGCTTTTTAACCTGTGTCTGTTCTTCTGTGGAGCAGCTGTGGTGCTGGTTATGGCAGACCATGTTTTATTCTTTAATTGTAAAGTTTTACTTCTGAACTAGTCAGGCACAGGAGATGGGCATCGCTTGATTGTGGGTAGAAGTGAGCAGGAGGCCCACTGTCTGGAAGACCTTTTCCATGCTGCAGGTAGTTTGTGGGTCTTGCTGTGCTACAGTGGCTTGGAGGTATCTTTCAGGTGTGTCTTGGGACTTGCTTATTGCTGCTGTGGTGTGTGACAAGCACTGCCCGCTTTCTCCTTGGGAATGATTTCACTTCAGTTAAATGAACCGTGGCGTTACGCCGCTCATCGGTAGCAATCCCTGAGCCTCACTGTATTGCTGACCCTCAAGTGATAACAGGCTCCAAAGTCATGCTTTGAGCAAGCTGTGTTTTTTTCTGTACAAGCTCTGTAAGGGCAGATGTAAGCATTTCAGCTGATCAGCTGGGCCATCAAGCCAGAATTGACTTGTAGAAGTGTTTTGCATTCCTTTGCAGGT